>NC_137073.1:63775020-64025020 GCF_951640355.1 Cnephaeus nilssonii
TGGCCTGCGCCCTCTTGCAGTCTGGGACCCCTCAGGGGATGTCCGCCTTCCGGTTTAGGCTCAGACATCCCCTGAGGGGTCCTTAGCGCTGCGGCAGAGGCAGAAGAGGCTCCCGCTACCTTTTCTCCACTTGCCAGCCATGAGCCCGGCTTCTGGCTGAGCAGCACTCCCCCTGTGGGAGTGCACTGACCACCAGGGGGCAGCTCCTGCATTGAGCATCTGACCCCTGGTGGTTGTCAGTGTGCATCATAGCGATGGGTCATTCCACTGTTTGGTTGATTTGAATATTAGGGTTTTATTATATAGGATGGAAATTACACCATGAGAAACTCTGCTCTAATTCTCCATTATTTTGCTAAAATGCAATTTTAAATTTTTGTAAAGATTTTAAATTTTATTTTTAGAGAGAGAGGAAGGGAGAAAGAGAAACATTGATGTGAGAGCAGAACTTCCATAGGCTGCCTCCTGCACGTCCCCTATTGAGGATTGAGCCCACAATCTAGGCATGTACCCTGACTGGAATGGAATCAGCAACCATTTAGTGCATGGGATGAAGTCCAACCAACTGAGCCACATTGGCCAGAGTTAAAATGCAACTTTCTAATAATCAGATTGGAAAATTAGCCATTTTACCAATTCAATTTAGATTTCTGCTCCCCTGAACTACCGAATTATACAATACAATTAGACAAACAATACATTTAGTATTCAATAAATTTTGAGACAACAGTAGCATATAAAAGATGGGGCCTTATCTCTACTTTTAAAGAAATAATTTATTTTACATATGTTTCTATTCTATGAGCAAGGCCTTGTCCAATACACTTGGGATCCCACAATGAATAATACAGACAATTATAGATTAGCTGACAAAGATGAATATAAATAAATACTGTCAGTAAATTATGCCAAATATGCTATCTTATAGAATGTCCAATTTTTCTAAAACATATCTTCTATATATGTGTAAATAAAATAAGAAATGTAGACCAAAATTTATGAAAGCAAGAACTATATTAGTTTTGTTCATCTCTGTGTATCTAGCCCCTAGCAAAATATATAAGAAGTCAATAAATATTTGCCTAGTGGGTATTAGGGTATGTAAAATGAAATGAAATTAATTTCTCCAGAAAGAAATTAACTTATGCAACTAATGAAAGCCTCCTAAGATACATCCCTAAATAAAGGTAAGAAAGAACTCTTTTGGCTCAGGAAGATAATTTTTACTAATGCATCTCATATTCATTAAGTCACATCTGCTTTTGAAACCTGGGAATGTTAATGCTATATTCAGGCAACTTGCATGAAATCTCCAAGTTCCTCCGGGGAAACTGTGAGAATGGCTTTGTTACTTATGATCAGACTCCTGAATTTTGCACTGACCACTTAAAAAGACAGGTTCCCAATTTCCTCATCTGCTGACCATACATTTTCTGAGGCTTGTGTAGAATTTACATGCTTTCTACAACTCAAGCTCCTACCTAGATAATAGATGTGTCTGAAAATTACAAAATTTAGAAGGAGCTACAATTTTTCCATAGTTCTAAAATAGGAAGTCTATTTTTAATTTTGTGGTCAAGATGTTCTATGGTCAGGAAGCTCCCTTGATTAATTTCATGGGACATATCTCTTCCCCTTTAGTGTGAGTTTTATAGCCTTATTTAGGGATGTGGGGTGAGGGAAAACTCAAAATGAATCAGGATTTAGGGATCCCACCAACACCCTGTGTCCATTTTCATGCTTATTAATATTTAGTGAACAGAAAAGTGCCAAGCATCAAGGACTCTAATCACAGGAGCATGATTATACTCCTGTTTGTTGCTGAGGTTTTACCCACAGAAATCAAATATGTGTTTGTGATATACATAACATTTTAACACACATGGGTACTCTGACTTCATGTTGCCCAGTCATGGAACTCTAAAAGCTCTACCAGTAAATTTATAAGAGCAGAAATCTTGAGATGGGCTTTACCTAAATACCCATCCACTTAAAAGACTAAAGCAATGCTGTAGTTTCTCAGCATGAAACAGAGCCTTGGCAAGAATCAGATGGCATACTTACCCTGAGCAACTGAAAAGAGTTTGCCAAAGGGACGTCTTAAGACATCAGGGCATAATTTAGAAAACCAATAAATGATATAGTACAGTAACCTGGTGCTTGGAAAAGGAGGGGCTATGGACCTTGAAGGCCTCCACCAAAGCTACCTGATTCAACAAAGTGTGTGTGTGTGGTAGTGGTGGTGGTGATGGTGGTGGTGGTGGTGGTGGGTTACCTGTATACAGAGAGGACAGCTTTATGGAGAGGCTCAATTCATGGCAGCTATGGCCTCCAATAGAGATGCATGTCTCCATCCATCCATTATCCTCCTTCCTTCTGGATTGTCTGTCATTGCTTCTGATCGACTGAATCCAACAGAAGCAGAGGGGGAGGAAAGGGAGGTTGTCAATGCAAACCATACAAGTCAGCATCTGGGGCCAATTGTGTGAGGAAAAGGAATAGACTGGAAAGCCAACCAGAGTATGTTCCAAGGAATGCTAGTTCTGTGAAATGAGCCATAATGAAAAAGGTCCAAGATCAAATCTGTTTAGAAAATGCCATGTAACGTAGCCCCACATGTCCATGTACTTTTTGATAGAGTAGTACAAGGTAGTTTTTGATAGAGTAGTGAAAAGTCCAAAGGAATCTCTGCCTTCATGAAACTTATAGTTTGTTGAGAAAAACAATAAATGCACAAGTAAACAAATAGCTGTATAACACTATTAAATAGTGACCAGTGTTATGAAAAAATGACAAAAGTTTCTTTTCAATGGGATATATATTAAATATTCTATTAAAATAATTAAGGAAATGTGAACTTAGTAAAAAATGATTTTCTATGGGTAAATTATAACCACTTCAAATTCAACTGAGACATTTTAAAATTTTAAGTATAGTTCATTATCTCACCACATTGTATAAATATATAAAATAGATTTTAAATAAACTAATTTTAAAAATTCATAGGAACCATGTTTAAGAATAAGCTATAAACTCAGAAAAAATGGCAATAGGAAAATGCAAAAATGAAAATGTAAAAAAGAATAAGTTAAAATTTTAAACTAAAAGTGAGTAAATTAAAGAATGTGAAGTTCAATTTGAGTCAGAGTTCAAATTTTATTGCTACAATCTTATATATCTGGTTTCCATAGACTTAAAATGAACTAATAAAATCCAACTAAGGTAGTTTCAAACCTTTTTGTGCATTTTTCTTAATTTTTTTTCTTGCCTATATTATTCTCTGTTGTTTCTTACTTTTCTACAAAAGCTACTATATATTATTCATCTTTATATCCTCAGTGTCTGACCATATTATTGTGCCTGGTGGGGTTTTTAAGATATGCAATTTAAATTAAATCAAATTACATAACAATTATAGTAACAAAACCACCCAAATATCTAACTTTAATATGTACTTGCTTTGTGCCAAATATTACTGTGTTATGTGGACTCTCCTATTAGTCCTCACAAGAACCCAATTACATAGATACTGTTATTATCCCCACTCTATAGATTACTAAACTGAGGCATTAAGAGCTTAAGTAACTCATGCACTGGCACACAGATTAAAAGGGTTAAATCCAAGAAATCTAACCCCAGAGCCTGGGTTTTTAATTATTTATGCTATAGTTGAAATAATATTCACCTAAACCAAATTAATTGAATCGTCTAATGAGACAACTATTATTGATGCATCAGCTTTAATCTTAGAAAATTGTGGATTATAAAAATACAATATCAGAGTTCAGCATGTTATAAAAATGAGGGGATACTGTTTAAGTGAGATAAAGAAATAGTTAAAGTTCAGAGGAAAGGATGACATAGAGATGAAGTAAATATTCTTGCAATCCATAAGAAAATAAAGGTAGGAATGCTATATTCAATAGAATTTAGAGGCAACTGTGGGATAAATTACACTGGACCATTTTAAGTGAAGACAGTGCTATGCTTTTTTATATCTTATGCTATGACATTTACAGAAAAATAAAAATTTTAGTGGCATACTAGTATTTTTACCTAAATAAATACAAAAGTGTAGTTAAGACATAAAAATTCCATGTACCACCAGAGATGAGGAACACATATTTAATTCATGTACTTTCAAATATGAGCACCATGGGGACATTTTTATCTGAGAGTATTTATGTTCTATGATGCATAAGTTTATATATACTCTATGGTGGCTAAGTCAGCCAATTAAAAATATAATTATCTGTCCTTAAAATTTCAACACTTTTTTCACTTAGTTATGTCATTAAAATAAAAGGTAGATTTAAAAAATAACTTCACCAATTCTTAGTGGAGTATATGTACATACATTTCACCAGCTAAAAAACCTTTTACCATTGAGTGTTCTAAAACCATGGCACAGAATGAGTGTAATAAAATATCAGAAGACAATTGAAACTCTATGGTATTACATAGAAACATCAAGGAAATATACTGTTTAAGTAGCTCATGTAGAGCATCATGTGGGACTCAGTAAAGGTCTTTTGATGATTTTGATGTTGATGATGGCAATGATTCTTCCCTTTCACCTTAGAAAATCTGGTTGCCAAGTGAAGCATCAAGAAAGTACTGCTAGTGTTATCTATATAGTTTAGCTAGAATCCATTAAAATTCATATTCTTCCTTTCCCCCCTAAAACTAGATTTTGTAACAAAGACAGCATGCCCTCAGATATTTTAAGATAAATAATATACAATGTAAACAGTAGAGAAAGCAATGAAAGTAGATAGACTCCATAGATATTGAGATGAAATGTTCTAGTGCTGAGAGAATGGTGAGTTTTCATGTCACTATAAGCAAAGTAGAGGCATAGTTACCAGGGCTCTGTCTATTACAAAAATGGAACACATTCACTAAAAATGATTTTATAAATATTCTTCCCATTTGGTTCAGATTAAAGTTACAACAATTATTAATTTTAAGAAATGGATGATGTAAAACCACCTGAAAACCCACTCACTACCTAAAGGAAACACACATCACTGACAATGGGAATAAAAGTTCACTAGTTGAAAAATTTCACTGGGTTCCATTCTCTATGGCTGATGAGAACCACTTTACAATGGAAGCAATAATACTTTTGGCCTCTTTCAAATTGGGAGAAGCTATATAGACTGGCCAGGGTTATGGAATACATGACATTTTTCTCTCAGGCTTTAGACACATAGACCTAACCAAAGAAAATTGAATCAGTTTAGAAAATCAATTGAACAATTCAAACTCAATTGCCCTTTTCCCTAACAGAAATAATTTACCTGTGAACTATCTGGTGATACAACTTTTTTATCCTTAAAAAAATATTTCAATTGTTCCTATAGATCATACTATTCCTTATTTCTGAAGACTAATAACATTTCCTTTGACTCTGTCTTGAAGGCATATTGCTGTGTACACAAGGCATGTCATAATGGCCAATTCCAGAGCCATGTTGGAGGCTGAATACTACCTGTGCCATTTATTAACTGTTTGGTCTTGTACAATTTACTTAACCTTTCTGAGGTTCTGTGTCCTCATCTGAAATTAGGTTACTTATGCCTACTTTGAAGGATTATCGGGAAGATTAAATGATGTATTTGTAAATTATTGTTATGTATGGATAACCCATAATAGTCACTAAAACATTAATTTGTATACTTATTACTATGATTTTTGGTATTTCTTTTACTACATGAAATCTGAAGACAAGTCCACATTTTATTCTTTTTTATTTTTTTATTTAAAAAATATATTTTATTGATTTTTTACAGAGAGGAAGAGAGAGGGATAGAGAGTTAGAAACATCGCTGAGAGAGAAACATCGATCAGCTGCCTCTTGCACACCCCCTACTGGGGATGTGCCCGCAACCAAGGTACATGCCCTTGACTGGAATCGAACCTGGGACCCTTGAGTCCGCAGGCCGACGCTCTATCCACTGAGCCAAACCGGTTTCGGCCCACATTTTATTCTTGTTTGCATTTCCCATAGCTCTTAGCTCAATGCCTGTATAAAAGGCATTCAATAAATGCATGGTGCATGAATGGATGAATAATAGAATAAAGATGTCAATGTTTTGCCTTACTTTGACTTGCCACTCTGAGGGAGATTTTTGTTGCAGGCCTGAGTGTAATGAGGATCAAGCAGGCAAAGCACTGCCATCACACTGCAGAATTCAGGATTGTTTGGGATATTCATATGCACCCTGAACACTTCCTGTGAAAAAAGGCATCTGCTTTAATGATTCCACTGGCTTTTTAAAATATATATATATCACTTCCTAGTGGGCTATCAATATAAAATATAAACAAAGCTATATGCACACAAGTTCCGAAATTGGTTTGTTTCCAAAATCTTCAAAGAAAGAATATTTATTTAACTCTCTCTTAAATTCTGGGAAGTCTCTTATAGAATACTCATTTGTTATTAAAATTATGACTGTATTGAATTTTTTATAATAGTAATAAAAATAGTCACTATATATACTATAAAATCAAATAATATAAACTATGTGTGCATCTGGGATAAAACATAAAAGAAATATTCACAAATGAATATAGCGGTAGTGAGAGTACAGAGCTCTTTCCATACTTTTTTTAATGAGCTTTGTGTTTCTTATGCAAGTCACAGGCGAGGAAGGGAGGGCAAGGAGAATTCTCAAATAGGAGCACTTGGGACACAGAGAGAGTGACCTTGATGGAACCCAAAGTTAAAATGAAATGTTCAGTCTAAGTACTTTCCAAATGAGGAGGCAACAATCCAAAATGCAAATAATGTCAAAGCAAGAATTCCAGAATCCGTAGAAAACACATAGCTCTCTCACCCATTTCAAGAGTGTAAAAAGATAGGCAATGAATTTCACAAGAGAATATTTAAAAACAGGATTTCTTTAGAGAGAGAACTGTGCTATGAGTCATGCTTGAGGAATCTCACTGGTTAGAAGCTGGCTAACTCAAACGGTGGTAGCAGAGTAAAAAACTGTTGTGAGAAATAACTGGATCACCAAAACTCCTGGGGACAAAGGAAGAGTGTTTTTCCCTCTGACATTCGAAGGTCATTCTTGAAAGCTGTCTGAGAGAACCTCCAGGAGGGGCAAGGCACTTCTGGGGAAGGGAGCTGGAGGTAAAGGTCTAATACCATGGGGCTTCAAGTAGTGATCAGCCAGAATAGAGTTACATTTACCCACTCGAGAGGACTCAGAGAAAAGCAATGGGAGACAGACTGGTGTCCCCCTGGGCTGCCCCATGAGAGAGAGTTCACTGTAAAATTCTTGCAAGTCCAGAGAAGGCTGGTTCTAGATCACCGCCACAGTTCCAGTCCAGTAAGAACTATCTCCTCCCTTCACCACTCCTCCAATCCCAAAGGGACTAGCTAAATCAGAGAGGAGGATCAGGACTTAGTTTTGGTTTAGTGCCCCCTCTTTCCTCACCTATCTTCTTGCTTATTAGACCCCACAACACCCTGCATTTTGGGAGGGAAAAGCCACAACTTGTAAGTAGGTTTGGAGGCTTGATTTTTACAGAATACTGGAACTGTTAAGTATTGTACTGTATTTTGACTTAATTATTAAACTCTGACTAAAAGCACTTACATATAATAAATAGAAATATTAATTTTTATACTGTGCACCTAGTCATTGTTCTATATTTTAATAGAGACACAATTTCTACCCCCTTTCATAGGATATTTTATAATGTAGTAAAGGATTATCATATTTTCTTTGAGTCTTCCCATCTTACAGTTACGTTATGTTTGCCCCACTTTGGATATCAATTCAATGCCTTTCAGATTCACTTAATCCTTGGGATTATTCTCTGGGCACACTTAATTTATCAGTTACTCTGAAATATACTGGATTTAAGAATACTGCATTTTCTTTCATGTACCATGTCTTTGATATATTTTAAATGTATACTCAGTGGAATGATACTGTGTTGCTCTGCAAGGAATTAAAAGAATCACTTTTGGCTGAAACCGTTTTGGCTTAGTGGATAGAGCGTCGGCCTGCAGACTCAAGGGTCCCAGGTTCGATTCCGGTCAAGGGCATGTACCTTGGTTGCGGGCACATCCCCAGTAGGGGGTGTGCAAGAGACAGCTGATCGATGTTTCTCTCTCAGCGATGTTTCTAACTCTCTATCCCTCTCTCTTCCTCTCTGTAAAAAATCAATAAAATATATATATATAAAAAAAGAATCACTTTTGAAAAGAAAAACTCTTCAATAAACAAACAAACAAATAAATAAGCAAGCCCAATAAATAAATAACTTGGAAGAGAAAACAACTTAGGATGCTATAAGTTCAACTGAGGGGAAAGGAGGCATTTCTTTTTTTTTCTTTTTAAAATTTTTATTGATTTCAGGAGGAAGGAATAGGAAGAGAGAGATAGAAACATCAAGGATGAGAGAGAATCATTTATTGGCTGCCTCCTCCACACCCCACACTGGGGACCAAGCTCGCAACCCTGTCATGTGCCCTTGACAGGAATGGAAACTGGGACCCTTTAGTCCGCAGGCTGACACTCTATCCACTGAGCCAGACCAGCTAGGGCAAGGGGAGGCATTTCTATTCTAGCCAGAGAACTAAGCGACCGTGAAGGGAAGGAGAGACTTGTACATGTGGGCGCACATGATTGGCAGAGCGTGGAACAACTGCCTGCATCCGCACTGCAGGAGGGACTCTGATTTGCATGCTGGAGAGGCAGATGCACTCACCTGAGGCTGATTCAGAATTGAGAAACATGGAGAGACAAATTCTCTGAGGAGCTTTCTTTCTTCCTGGACGCACCCACCTTTCAGGGGGTTAGTTAGTAGACGCGCAGTGCAGTTCTTGAGGCAGAAGGAAAGTGGAGATCCCGACCTTTCCAGCTTGGTGGCGACAGTACCAGGGGCAGCAGCGGGATCATCAGGTCAGTTCTGCAGTACAGTTGTGGGTGTTGTTCCTAGAAGCTCAGTCTTAAATACGTTTTCCTGACCTTCTACAGTAATTGTGTGACCCAGTAATTAGGTGACCATATAACTTATCATCAATGAGGATACTTTTGAGAGTGAAAATAAGAGTGAAAACAATTATATATTATCCATAGGACAACAGCTTTAAAAACAAGACTGACCCAAGTTGCATAGTTACTTTACCTATTGATCTTTAGTAAAGTACACCAGCGTGAATTCATTTCTGTAACTAAGAACTTTTACCAAAATAAAAAAAAGCAATATACCCATGCTATACAGTACAGTGCAGATGTTATCTAGAATTGATGTCCAAGAAAGGCTCCTTTGGAGGGATGCCAATATTGTACTCTTAAGTGATAAAGAAATGGGCAGAGTTTTCAGGGCTCATAAATGGTGGCTTTCTAGATCATAATGTTTCCAAATTTTCTTTTTAATTAGAAGACATCAAGGGAAAAAAGCAAATAGAGCCAAGTAAATGTCTCATTTAAGATGATAAAACTCAATTTATTTGTTAATAGGGAAAATAAACACCCAAGACCAGAAAAATTAGCTCCAGGTTCTATCTAGGGAAGGGAGTTTTTTGTTTGTTTGTTTGTTTGTTTGTTTGTTTTTTGGGGGGGCTGAATGGAAGAGAGGGTGTAATAGGGTCAGGTAATAAAAGTTGGAGTTCATTTCCAGACAGGGAAGGCCTCATTCTAGTGGGACTAGGCCACTGATTACTGCTAAGTTACAAGTTAAGGCTGTTGAAAATGCACAGGACTGAAGATGGTCACCTGGAGAGGGCAAAGCTTTAGCAAGAGAGACACCTTGGAAGATGGATTTTCCTTGTTACTCTTTTCATGTGGGGTATTGAACATATAAAGCCACACACACACACTCACACATGGATCACATATTTTTAGGGGCAATGATTCCACCCTACTTCCCAGGATGTTGTGATAGCTCAGTCATTTTGGACCCTGGGGAGAAAAAGCCACAGCCAAAGATTTATTAAACAAAGAGCTGGAGGGACCTCTGTGCCAAATTGCTTGTGGAATTGTTCTCTAGGGAAGTGCATTCACATGGACAAAAATAAAATTTTATCCTACTTACGCCATATTTGTTTCAGACTTTCTGTCACAGAATTATCTCCTTTTTACAAGTGTGTGTGAGTGTATGTATCAGTGTGTACTTAGGTAGGTAAAATATAGTCACCCAAATCCCACATTGGTGAGTTGAGTTTTACTTGGAATATTGATATTTTTCTTTAATAATGAATACTAGTTCATTCATATTTTTAAATCTTTATTATTGAAAGTATTATATATGTCCCCTTTCTTTCCCCATTTACTCCACCCCCACCCCCCACTTCAGGCCTTCACCACACTACTGTCTGTGTCCGTGGGTTATGGATATATGCAGACAAGTCCTTTGGTTGACTCCTTCCCACCCCCACCTTCCCTCTGAGATTTGACTGTCTATTCCATGCTTCTATGTCTCTGGATCTATTTTGTTCATTAGTTTATTTTGTTCATTAGATTCACATATGAGTGAGATCATGTGATACTTGTCTTTCTCTGACTTAAGAGTTGAATGTCAATGCTAAACTTTAAAAAAAAATTCCAAGTAGTCTCAGGAAATTGGCCTAATTTATTTCAAACCTGAGAACAATTTATTAGCAGTGATATCAATTTCACTCTTGATAAGGAACTGAGGGCAGTGTCGATAGCAGAATTAACCCTTTGCACTCACTTGCTTTTTTCTCGATTCCTTTATTCTATTCGGGATTTAATTTTTTAAATACCCCAGATTTTACAAAGCGCGGCAGTAGAATAAAAAACTGGAGTTTCTTTTCATACAAACTTATTTATTTGGATTTGTTTATATTTCAAATTATTGATACATTCAGAGAGTAATTTGCACTCAACATCCGAGTGCAAAAGGTTAAATAAAATAATAGAACTATGAAGGTATTTTCAATATTTATTAAAATTTGTAAAAATCCTCACTTATTTACTGATGAACTCATTCCTTTTTTAAAAAAAAAAAATTCTAAACCACCTAAAATCCTATAGAGCTATTTTAACACTATCTTCTTAAAGTAGGCTGAAGAAGAGGTCAGTATTGAAACTTTACAACAATACTCATGATACTAAAATAAGGGATATATTATATTTTTTCCTTAAGTATGAAAGTCACTGAAAAGCCACATCAGTATTACTAAAATATGTAGACTTCAAAAGTCTTGCTATATTGAACAATTAATGGATATTTGTAAAATTTCATGTTTGGAAAAAGTTTGTGTTTTCTGCATAATAAAATTTATGACCAAATGTATTCAGCACTCTAATAAACCTGCTTTAAAAATCCTGCACAAAATTGACATTCAACCATGTTCTAACAGTTCAGATACTGGCAAGGTCTACAAAGATGCCACTGAAAAATATATATAGTACATAATTTTCATTTCTTTGCTGTCAGGGTAACATGTGTGCTTCATATGCTTTAGTGAAGTCTAGCAGTACAAATGTGTCAGAAAATCATAAAAATTTGTCTTCTATGACTAACACATAGGATTTAGGACCCTAGTATTTAGTATATTTATCTCTAAGCAGGAAAAAGAATTTATTCTTAGAGAATATATATATCACCTTTTCCATACAGGATGTAATGAAACAGCTTTAGCTCTAGCCATTTTCCTTGTGTAGTTCCCACTGACCCCACTGTAATGGCTTAAAATTTAGCATAAGGCTTTATGTTCAGGGATTTTAAAACTGGTATTGGAAGGGCAAAAAGTACATTAATTAAACTTATAAGCCTCAAAGGTAAATTATCTTCTAAATTTGCCTTATAACTATATTGAGGTGTTGCCATGAGAGATAAATAAAATGAATTCTTATATTGGCCTGGATTATTTTACTGCAAGTGACAGAAACTGAACCCATTTTAGTTGAAATAAAAATTTAGTAACTCCCATAAATGGGAAGTTGAAGGTAGAGGCTGGTATCAGATAGAGTGGACAGGACCAGAGTTCTGACTGTTTCTGCACGTCACTGATCTGCTTATCTCTTCTGGCCTCTGCCGGACTTCATATTTCAGGCTCATTTTCTCTCTATGGTAGACAGGGTGGCTATGGCAGTAAAATGATGCCAACCTTGGAAATCCAGGAAAGAGTCTATATTAATAAAAGATATGGCCTCGTTTGTTTTCTGAATTATGAAGACATACACAATCACGCTTTGTGGTATATTAGACTGTCATAATCTCTTCAATTAGGCTTCCCTCTAAAACTGAGACCGAAGCAAACACTGAAGCCCTGAAGCCACAGCTTACAGGACAGGTAGTTTCAAGAAAGATCGGCACACTGATTGTTTTCAACTTATGATTGATTCCCCCTTGGCCTAATGGACGTCTGATGAGTATCGGACTTCTTACCAATTATCCATATTTTTGTCCATTGTTAAAATTTATAATTATACAAACATAAGCTTAGACATTATGGTTACCTATTTCTTCTTGTGGAAAAAATATTTGTTAGATAATCTTTACATGAAAATATTTGAGCTATTAAAGACTCTTCTTTTTTACTTTTTTTGGTTTTTATTACATAATTTTTGTTCTCATTCTTTTGTGTCTCTTGCCCACAACTTTTTACTTTTTCAAATTTTATTAAATCAACTCCAGGTTGTTCTTCCTTTATAAAATAGTTATTTGCCAGCAGTCATTATTAGTATAAAACATACTTCAATAAAATGAATACTATTTTATACCCCTACTTTATTCTCTACATTTTTAAAGATATTGTTCATCTGTAACAAAAAAAGTCACCTCTAGTTAACATTAAATTTAAGTATGTAACAAATATTTTTATTCACATAATTGAAAAAATGATAGGAAATGTAAAATAGGCTGTTTTCAGTCATCCTTGTTTGTGTGCCTAAAAGTTCATTTTGCCTCTCTGGATTAATTCCTATGTTGAGCTAAATGTAGAGATATTTAACAATTCTGTGGAGGCAATTTTTAAATGTTCTAAGTAATACACAGAATAGTACGGAGTAGAGTGGAGAATAGATATGATGAAAGATGATTAGAATAAATAAAATGTTAATTTTTTATTCACCTTTGGACTACTGTCTCCAAAAGTGAGGTGTTGGGAATTTGGCACTCTTATAGATTACAAACTTTAGTAAGTTATTTGTTTCTATCTAACAACATTTTTATAAATAATCATATAAGGAATTAATTTGAAATTTGAAAATATAAATATGTACACATATAGTAATACTAGAGGCCCGGTGCATGAAAATTCATGCACTAGAGGGGGGCATCCCTCAGCCCGGCCTGCCCCCTCTCACAGTCTGGGAGCCCTCAGGGGATATTCTGTAATATGATAAAATTATCAGGATATAAGGTATTATGAAAAATCATGTTATAATATATCATGTATATGTATATAATATCTATTTGTAATTAACTTAAAATATACATGAGTGCATACCTAAATCTGTGTGTGTGGGTTCATGCATGTGTGACTCTATCTGTATACATATAAGAATGGGAATCTTGCTTTTCAGGAAAATATACTGATATACTGAGTGGCCAGATTATTATGATCTCTGAACACATAATAATCTGGCCACTCAGTATGTATGTGTGTGTGTGTGTGTGTGTATATATATATATATATATATATATATATATATATATATATATATCCTATCTAATAAAGAGGGAATATGCTAATTGACCATCACTCTGTCACAGAGATGGCTGCACCCACAACTGAGGCCAAGTTCCCATAAGGAGCCTTAAGGAGCAATCAGCAGGGACCTGAGGCTACGCCCTCCCCCACCCCCATGGGGCTTGACAGGGGACCTCAGGCCGCGCCTCCGGCCCTAGTGTCAGGCTGGGGGACCTCAGGCTGCACCCCCCACCTCAGTGCCAGGCCAGGGGACCTGAGGCCATGCCCCCCGCCCGGTGGGGCTTGATGGGAGACCTCAAGGTGCGCTTCCCGTCCTGGTGCTGGGCTAGGGGACCTCAGGCTGCTCCCCCCACCCCCGCGCTTGGCCGGGGAACCTCAGGTCGTACCCACCACCAGGTGGGGCTTGACAGGGGACCTCAGACTGCACCCCCCACCCAGCAGAGCTTAATGGGGGACCTGAGGCTGCATCCCCCTCCCGGTGCTGGGCCAAGGGACCTGAGGCTGTGCCCCCCACCCCCGCCTGGTGGAGTTTGATGCGGGACATCAGGCCATGTCCCCCACCTGGCAGGGCTTGATGAAGGCATGCGCCCCGCCCTGGTCTGGGCTGGGGGACCTCAGGCTATGCCCCTTGCCCGGCAGGGCTTGACATGGGTGGGACTGGCCGGATCTGGATCTAGCCCAATGGGGGGGGGGTGGCCGGGTCTGGTTCTCACGCGATTTTGAGGTGCATGTGGGTGGGCAGGGACTTGACTCTGGGTCCTGTGGTGTGCCCCAGACTCTGACAGGAGGAAGGTTTTCATATACATTTTATTAATATTCTTTCATCTCTGACACTTCTATTATAGAGAAAGGGCAAATAGCAATATTTAATTTTTTCTCTAATTAATCTCCTTTGAATGTGCACAAATTTCGTGCACCGGGTCACTAGTATATATATATATTTATTAGAGGCCCGGTGCATGAATTTGTGCATGGATGGAGTGGGGTCCAGCCAGCCTGGCCAGGGGGAGGGGACATGGGTGGTTGGCTGGCCTTCCTGCTGGTCGAACTCCTGGTCGAGGGGACAATTTGCATATTATCCTTTTATTATATAGGATATACAATGAGTGGCCAGATTATTATGCGTTCAAATATCATAATAATCTGGCCACTCAGTGTACTGAAATGGAAAAAGTAAAATTGTACAAAGCCTAATACATTATGTTTTAGAAAGTACCAAATTTAATTTAGAATTATTTCTTCCAATAATCATATAATTAATACTAGAGGCCCAATGCACGAAATTCATGCAAGGGGCACGGCCCTCACAGCCATGGCACCCGGCTTTATCCGGAAGGTCTCCGGAAGGTCGTCAGGACGGTCTTTCCGCTGTTCGGCCGTCTGGTCTAATTAGCATATTACACTTTTATTATTATAGATTATAACTCATTGGGATATTAGCAAATGAACAGTTATAATGTACACATTTAAAACACGATATAATCCTGGCCGGTGTTGGTTGGAGCATTGTCCTGTGTGCTGGAAGGTGGCAGATTTGATTCCTGATTCTGGGATCAGGGCACATGCCCCAGTTGTGGGTTCAATTCCTGGTCAGGGTGTGTACAGGAGGCAACAAATCAATGTTTCTCTCTCACATTGATGTTTCTATATATCTCTCTTCCTTCCCCTCTCTCTAAACATTAGTCAAAAGAAAAAAAGAACACATGCTCTTACTCAACTATTTTGGATTCTCTGTAAACAACAAATGTATTCTTCTGGATTAAAAAAAATACAGCAGAATGCTTTTAATGAACTCAGAATGGTCTGTGATTAATCACTTTTTCAATTCACACATTCAGAATATATCTCAATTTCTGTTTACAAAAAAAGGCACTTCTTTCCTCTGATTAAAGGGAAAAAGGGAAAACCAGGAGGAGAGGATGAGTGGTGAGTTAAAGGACAGATTGAGTGTATGTATTTTAATCTGGCAGTTGTCTTGTGTAATTCTTTTGCCAAAAGACTGCTAATTTCATACAAAAATTTAAATATTGAGGCAGTCACCCAACTTAAACATTTGGCAAATAGTTATCCTATTTTAAAAATGGAAGATATTTCTCAAGTGCTTCTGTTTCCAAAATACTGTCTCACGCTATTATGTTTGCTTGATCATTCTTTTGGAGAAAATTCTCTACATTTAGGATGTGATGCATATATTGTCTTCTATCACTTCCATTTAAGGATACCTTGATATATTCGATCAGTTTAAAATGAAAGGACCATTTTTTCTTCCTTCTTTTTCTTTAATGTAGTATATTCACATCTTTAAAACACATAGAAGGTATACTAAAAAGAAACATTACATTCTTGGGGTGTGAAATACATTTTTAACAGGAATACTGGAGAACAAATGTAAAAGTTATGTTATATTTGCCTCAATTTTAACAAACTGAAACCTACTTTTCACAGGAACATAGAAGCTCTCACTTTCAGATGTGAATCATCCCAAGGGGAAATTTGCTATATTCACATGGCTTCAGGCACCGTATTCTCAATACCATGAGTGCCTTTTGTTATTTCCTCTGTCCTCAAACTGACATTAAAGGGACAACTTTTTAAAAATATAAAGCGAAGCTAGAGTGTGGAAGTTGCTAGTACACAGTTTGCTCTGTTCCACTTGACCACCATACTGTAAAGTCTAACATCGTTTCTAGAATGCCTAAGAAAAATTCTTCTATCTATTCGTATAGTTAATATGGCTGGAGGGTGTGTTTACTCTTTTCTGTGTAAACCAAAGGACGTATCTTCGAGTTTAGGAGTAAGGAAAATATTTATATAGAGTTTACCAAAAGTTGTATATGTTATAACTTTAAATATTAGGAAGAGGAAATAATGTCATAGATTATTTCTGGTATATATGAAAAACAGTTTGGTATTTTTCCATTAGGCATCTTATGACTTGAACAGAATTTATAATGGCAATTCCTCCCACTACTGAAATATACTACCCTTGACCAATTAACTCATTTAGTAAGAGCACTAAATTAAGGCAACATGTTCACAGACTGTGCTAATAATCTCAATTAGCTATTTCAACAATACTGGTCAAAAGGATGGTTTAGCTTACCTTTATCACCACACCAGGAGGACGGCTGATCATAAATAGCAACTGACCATACATCTTTGATAGAAAAATGATTACATGCTAATCTAATGGAGTCAGAAGTGGTTTTCCTGTGAAGCAAATGATGCTTATTTCAGCTTCAGAGACCCTCTTTTGCACTGACACTTTCAAGGCCATGGGAGGAACCCCATGTCATGGTTATTTGGTCATGCAGTTTTATAAAATATGGAAAAGTAGGTCAATTTAACTGCAATCAGTTAAGATTGCTGTCTCCTTTCACTCTGACTTTTCCTCCACAATAGCTGGCATTTGAAGACAGGCATTTGGGCTCTTTTGCTAGAGAAAAGTTGAGTTGTAGATATATGTTTTTAAATGGGCATATTTAAGTGGATTGCAGTCACTTTTGTATAGATAAGCTAGTGCTAATTGTTCCAATATCATGACCCAAAGACCAGAGGTCATATGATAATGAACATGTTCTAAGTACCATAAATATGTGTGTATAGTAGAAAAAAAGTCTCACATTCATAGAGGGGAAATCTAGAATAATTTTCCAAATTATATGACTCATATACAAAGAAGGATGATAAAAGCTATTCCACAGAGGGACAACCACTCCTGCATGCCATTGTAGCCTGAAGAGAGGGATAGACCACAGGTAAATGTCTGGGTATACATGTGTTCCAAGAAACTTTATTTACAAAACTAGTTGGTGGACCCAGTCAGACCTATCAGAAAAGAAGGGGTCTGTTTAGTTTGCCAACTTTTGGAGTTGAGATTTGGATCCTGAATCTGTCCTGAATCCCATGGCCATGTCACCTATGTCATATTCCATTTGCCATGTAGAAAGGGCTCCACTCATGTACATTTTATGCTATCCCCTTGACATTATAGAGATTTGATTTTTAAAATGGCTATATTTTTAAATGTTGCTTTAGCTTCTTCAGAACTCTTGTTGAAGTCAGTGTGCATTGTGTTGATCAACGGGCTTCTATAAATTCTCCATGTTATGAATTCCCTTCAAAATTCAGTGTCAGGAATATGGTTTTTTCCTCATGATAAATTAGTATGTTTCATTTTGTCAGACAATTAAAATTACATATGCCATTATTTTTATTTTTTACTTGACCTACAGGAATTCTCAACTTAGAATGGGAGCTCACTGCTATCTTTTTATGCTTAAGCTTTGGGACACATTTGTTTCTCTTTACTTCCTTTAAGTCTTGGTTTTATATAGCATATAGGATTTTAATTGCAATCTGACTAAAATTCTTACAAATGAATACATAATGGTAGACCTGAGATTAAAATTAGAGTTAATGATGAGTCTCCCTCAAATTAAATATTTGTGCTTACCTTTTGTTAACTTCAATTAATTTTTGGCATGCCCTATATATTGTGTCTTTCATGAGATTGGCCTTTTACATGTTTAAACTTCCACACAGAATAAAAAACGATGTCTATGTAGTCATCTCTTTTTAAAAAAATTAATATACTTTCTATTGAAATACTATATATATATATATATATATATATATATATATATATATTAGAATTTATCAACCTTGGCAGTATTGACATTTCAAACTAGAAATTTTTGACTGCTGCATTGTCAGATGTTTGGCGACATCTCTGGCCTCTGCCCACTAGCTGCCAGTAGCACCCTTGCCAAATTGTGACAATCAAAATATCTCCAGAGGGTGTAGAAAGTCCCTTGGGAGTTGGGGGGTGGGAATGAGAGGGGAGAAGGCACTAATTGAGAACCAGAAATTTATTTAGAAAAATGCACAAATTATGAATTAACAAATTGAAGATTCTTCATAATGTGAATACACCAGTGTAAAGAACACCCAGATCAAGTAATAAAACATTATCAGCATCCCACAAAATCACTTCTTGCCCTTTCCCTATCACTGCCTCTGCAAAAAATAGATTTAGGACTTTTAAGATCATAGATTGGCTTTCTGTGTATGAATGAAGTTTTACAGAATGTACTCTTGTTGCTTTCAGTAAACATTACTCATTAGGTTATTTATACTGTACATAGCAAGAGTTCTTTGATTATTGCCAGATGCCATAATTCAGTGGTCCGCAAACTCATTAGTCAACAGAGCCAAATATCAACAGCACAATGATTGAAATTTATTTTGGGAGCCGAAAACCGACTTCCGCGCATGGGCCACGAAGTTTCAATCACACTGTACATGCACGCCCACACGTGGTATTTTGTGGAAGAGTCACACTCAAGGGGCCAAAGAGCCACATGTGGTTCGGGAGCCACAGTTTGCCGACCACTGCCATAATTTGTTAATGCACATTACTGTTGAGGGAGATTTGCTCTTTCACAGGTTGATTTATGGGAATGTTTGAATTCAATTCATTATCTTCTATTCACTTCTTATGAAATGTTTTTTAGATTGGTTTTTAAGGAATTTGTCCATTTTCTGTTATTTTGTAAGTATATTGGCATAAATATTTTTAGATAAGTATCTTTTTTATAATATATTTTTGTTGATTTCAGAGAGAAAGGGAGAGATAGAAACACTAATAATGAGATCGACTCATTGATAGGCTGCCTCCTGCATGCTCCCTCCTCAGTTTGGGATTGAGCCCACAACTGGGCCTGTGTCCTGACTGGTAATCAAACTATGACCTCCTGGTTCATAGATCAATGCTTAATCACTGAGCACACAGTGATTGGAGGGTCATCTCCTACATCAAAAGGTGGCGGGTTTGATTCCATCAGGACATATTCCCAGTTTGCGAGTTTAATAGTTCTCTTTCACATTGATCTCTCTCTCTTCCTCTAAGATCAATTTTAAGAATGTAAAAAATAAAATTACCAAATATTTGGAAATACACGCAATGTCCATATGGTTAGAGAAAAAATCATAATGAAAATTAAAAGAAAGGCCATGGGAGGAACCTACACACACACACACACACACACACACACACACACACACACACACACTAGAGGCCTGGTGCACGAAATTCATACAAGGGGGAAGGGGGTTTGTCCTTCAGCCCAGCCTGCACCCTCTCCAATCTGGGACCCCTTGAGAGATGTCTGACTGCCCAAACGGGCAGTCGGACATCCCTCTCATAATCCAGGACTGCTGGCTCCCAACCGCTCACCTGCCTGCCTGCCTGATTGCCCCTAACTGCTTCTGCCTGACAGCCTGATCACCCCCTAACCACTCCCCTGCCAGCCTAATCGATGCCTAACTGCTCCCCTGCCGGCCCGATTGCTCCTAACTGCCCTCCCCTGCAGGCCTGGTCCTCCCAACTGCCCTCCCCTGCTGGCCTGGTCCCCCCCAACTCCCCTCCCCTGCAGGCCTAGTTGCCCCCAACTGCCCTCCCTGCAGGCCTGATTGTCCCAAACTGCCCTCCCTTGCAGGCCTGGTCCCTCCCAACTGCCCTACGCTGCTGGCCTGATCGCCCACAACTGCCCTCCCCTGCCGGCCATCTTGTGGCAGCCATCTTGTGTGTTGGAGTGATGGTCAATTTGCATATTACTCTTTTCTTTGATAGGATACAGTATTATATTGTTTGCTTTTAAGTTACTTTAGAATCTATCATTATTTACCCCTTTCATTCCTGGTATTGGTAAATTGTGTTTTCACCTCCCCTTGAACATTGTGTGAATATCTTTTCAAAAATCACCTTTCAAAATTTGCTATCTATATTATTAATTTCCTCTCTCAATTATTTCCTTCCTTAATTCTATTTTGATGTTCCTTTCCTAATTTCATGTGAAAGATATGTATATCACACATGACTTTGAACCTTTTTTTAAAAAAAATTTTCTATTAGACACTTTAAAGGATTATAAATTTCCACTTAGGCCAGATTCAGCCATGTCCTACAAATTAGTTATCTCATACTTTATTATAATTTAGTTCAGAGTACTTTTAATTTTCATTATGATTTTTTCTCTAGCCATATGGACATTGAGTGTATTTCCAAATATTTGGTAATTTTATTTTTTAAATTCTTAAAATTGATCTTAGAGGAAGAGAGAGAGAGAAAGAGAGAGAGATCAATGTGAGAGAGAACTATTAAACTCGCAAACTGGGTATATGTCCTGATGGAATCAAACCCGCCACCTTTTGATGTAGAAGATGACCCTCTAACCAACTAAGCCACATAAGTCAGGGCAATATTTGGTAATTTTCTAATGTTTTGTCATTTGTTTTTATTTTAATTCTTCTATGGTAAAATAGCATATCTAATGAATTTCCTTTGAATTCTGATGAGTTTAATAGTCATGCATATGGTGAATTTTGAAAACATTTGATGGATGGTTGTAAAATATATATTCTATGGTAGGTGTGTTGCTCTGCAAAAGTTGATTTCGATTATGTTGTTGAATCTGTGTGCTCTTTGGAATTTTTTGTCTTCTTTCAGCTATTAAGTATAAAAGTTTTCTACTTTGTTTATGCATGCATATATCACTCTTTTTTAGTTTGACATTTTTTGCTTGACATAATTTTTAGCAATGTTTTTAAGTATATATACATTTAACATAATTATATTAGCCTGATAATTTAATCTTTTAATCAGTACAAAATTGTCCTCTTTAAGTCTGGCAATATTCCTTGTCTTAAATCTACTTTTTGTGACATTAAGTATATCAGCTACATAGTGTGTTTCTCCCTCCCGCACATACTTTTATTTCAATGCTCTTTGTCCTTATAGTTTTCAACAATATATAATTAGAATTTCTCTTTAATTCAGTTTAAAAAATGTTTGGTTTTTTTATTGGAATATTTAGCCTATTTACATTTAATGTAATTATTGATATATTTGGTTTTACATATATAATTTTATTATTTTTCACTTGTCCAACTACATATCAGAAAACATAATGAAATTAAAACATACTAACTTTACTTACCAACATTCAATATTTGTATTATTGTCATGAATATTTTATATTTATTTATTTTAATTAAAAATATATGTATTTAATTGATTTCAGAGAAGAAGGGAGAGGAAGAGAGAGATAAAACATCAATGATGAGAGAGAAAAATTGATCAGCTGCCTCCTGTACACTTTCTACTGGGGATTGAGCCAGCAACCACAGCATGTGCCCTGACTGGGAATTGAAAGGTGATCTCCTGGTTCATTGTTCAATGCTCAACCATTGAGCACACCAGCTGGGCATTAATTTCTTAATTCTACATATAAGTTGGACCCAACATATTAAATTTATTAATTTGTGCAATCAACATGCACATATATTTACCCATATATTTACTCTCTTGCATTGCTTTATATTCCTTTCTGCATTTCCAAGTTTATGTCCAAAATTATTTTCCTTCTACTTAGAGATTTCCACTTAGCATTTCTTTTAGTATGGATTTCCTGGTAACAAATTTTTTCAATTTTTTTGGTATGTTAATGTCTTTGCTTTCATGTGTAAAGAATAGTTTCACTATGCATAGAGTTCTAGGTTGGCAGCTATTTTCACTTAGTGCTTTAAACATGGCATTCCTGTGTCTTCTGGCCTCCATAATTTCTATTGAGATGTCAAGTAACTGTTAATCACACTGCTTCCCCTTTAAAAAATAACATGTCTTTTTCACTCCAGGATTTTGGCTCCTCAAATCTGATTGACTAAACAGCTCAATATATATATTAAGCAAAAATAAAACATTCATGAGAAAATATATGTATTTTTTCTTTCTATCCCCTGGAGATTGCAAAAAGATCCATTTGCTAAGTAGTTAAAAACATGACGTTCATTGAAAGTTACCAATAAGTATCTATAAGAGAAGGAAAATGACAATAATGAATGTAATTATTCATACACTATAGAGAGTTTATTCATAAATGAAGATAATACCTAATTATTAATAAATAGGGATTTGGGCTTATGTTTTAAATTGTTTTTAAATGGTGATAAGTTTTAATAATTTACTCTTATTTGTATTGAAATCCTATATTTACCTCAAGAAATGCAGAATAGCCCTAGCTGGTTTGGTTCAGTGGATAGAGTGTCGGCCTGTGGACTGAAGGGTCCCAGGTTTGATTCCAGTCAAGGGCACATGCCATAATTGTGGGCTCGATCCCCAGTGGGGGGGCGTGCAGGACCTGACTATCAATGATTGTCTCTCATCATTGGTGTTTTTATCTCTCTCTCCCTCTCCCTTTCTCTTTGAAATCAATAAAAATATATTTTTTTAAAAAAGTGCTGAATACTAGTACTTTTCCAACCCAACTCTTGATTTAAGCACATTCAAGATGTGCTTAATTAAATTAGGCAAAAATTATCTAATGTATATATTTATGGGTAAAATATATGAACTTTGTTACCTTAATATGTTTTAGCTTAAAGCTGTTGGATAAGTCCCATATTTCTATTTTTATATTGTAGTTAGGGGTATTCTCATCTCTTAGCAAAGAAATAAAGTTTATAATATCCTAGAACTTTTCCCAAAGTCTTTCATTGGTTATATGTTTAAGACATGCATAAGTCTTTTCTGAGTAACTCAAATTATACAGCTCATTTAGCTTAAAATTATTGATCCATTGCATCTCACTTTCTATTATGTGAGCAAGAAGCTTTAATTACAATCACATAAATAGGAAAAAAAACTTATCTTAAGGAGACTGTTAAAAATAATACCCTTAGAAAATTTAAAACACATATACAAATCAATTATTTACCAACTATATGTATATGTGTGTAAAAATATTTATACATATATATTCATATAACTAAGAGGATAGTTATTCTCAAATAGAGGTACTAGATATATGTAAGTGAGAAATCTGGGGATTCTGATTTATTGACAAAATTATAGTTAAATAACAATTTCTTTATAAAGTCTATATCATGTTCCTGCACATTTATGCACACACAAATATGTTTTCAGGCCCGCCCCAACAAACCTAATGTTAAAGATAAAATATGAAAACTTTCTTATACATTATTTTATGAAAACCATGAAACCCTTTTTAGGACTAATGAGAATGAATTTCTTTTTTAAAAATATATTTTTATTGCTTTCAGAGAGGAAGGAAGAAGGAGAGAGAGATAGAAACATCCATGATGAGAGAGAATCATGGAGCAGCTGCCTCCTGCAAGTCCCCCACTGGGGATCGAGCCCACAACCCGGGCAGTGCCCTTGACCAGAATCGAACCTGTGACCTTTCAGTTCGCAGGCCAATGCTCTATCCACTGAGCAAACCAGCTAGGGCGAGAGAATAAATTTCTTATAAGCATGAGATTGACATCATAAAATGTAAAGGGGATGATCAGGGTCATAATTGAAAGATTGAAAGAGTGTAATAAAAGTGACAGGTCATTTTTTATGCCATGATATAGGATTCTTATATAACCCTACTCCCCCCCAAAACACACACACACACACACACACACACACACACACAAAAAACAAACAAACAACAAAAAAAAAAACCTCATTCAGTTCCGAACATTCTACCATTTCTTAATTGTTACTCTGGTCACATTTTCCGCCCTTAATCCTATTCTTTGAATCTTTAAAAAAATCTGCTGAACACTAATTATTTAACCTGGCCTCCTACCTACTTTCCCTCTTTATTCTGAGGTTTCTGAAGGGCTATAATGAGCTGTCCCCACACAAACAGGCCAAATTAGTGGATAATTACTGCTGGGCCTGTGAATGTTCTCACTCCTCCTTTCTTACAGTTTCACAACATTACCAGAATGGTCTGCCGCCTCCCTACCAATTAGGAACAATTACTACTTTATAACATTAGTGGTGGCAGGCTTATTATGTCCGGGGATATGTAAAAGTAAGGTGGGGGTCGGGGGAAAAATGCAAGGCCAAAAGGGGTCATTGTCATATGAGGGGCTTCAATAGTTTCTATTCATCATTTTAATTTCATTTCTTCAGGACTACAGCTGCAGGGATTTATATTAGCTCTATTAGATGAAAGTGAGTATCATATATATTCAAGGCTGTGTTTTCTCCTTTTGTACAGCATAATATCTCATTTTCATGGCTTTAGTTTTCAAAATAATGGAAATGACTCTGGATCATTCTATAGGAAGAAAAAAGGGTTATTTTTGGTTTTCTAGTAAGGATGCCTTTTTTTTTTGAAGAGTGTATTCCTCACATCTGACTTTAGTTTCTTAAACTGTACAGAGAATGTGATTGTAAAGGAAGGTATTGTGATCCAGAAGAGTAAAAAAAAAACAAACATTATCAATAGGAGAGTGTATGTCAAGATAAATCTATATCAAATATTCAGAATTAATCATTTTGAAAGTTTTTAAGACTACTATATATGAGTTAGCATTTTTCCTTCTAGGAAGAATGAGGCATAGCAGAATACCTACCTCAGCTTATCTAGTCTCAAATGTTTCTTCTTTTTGTAATTAAATTATATTTCCTTTGTAAATTTTTTTTTAGAGTATGAGTGATATTTATTTGGCAATAGCAAGAATGGTAATGAGGTAAAAGTCTCCCATACTAGCAAAAATGTCTTGGTGCTGTGTGTGGATGCTTTTTTTAATGTAGGGTACATTCTAGGAATTTATTAAAGTATGAGGCATTTTAATGAACATGGCCTTTCTGTCCTTTTTGGTGCTTAGTTCCTTGTATGGGCCCTAGTTCATGGTCATGTTCCTTGCATTTAATCTTAATTAGACTAGCTCATCTATGTTTTAGAGAAAGGAGGAATTTAGAAACCCTCATGGAGATGGAGAAGAAATCATGCAACTTCATGTTTTAGAAGTAAAACCAGAACCTTTTCTAGATAACATTGAGGGGAAGCAATTTTCAGATGGAATTGGTAACCAGTGTTGATAGTGACATCAGGAAGGATGAGGACAAAGAGATGACGATGATGATGATGATGATATTTAATAAGGAGACTATGGTTGTTAAATTGGTATCATCACTTTAGTCTGAGCTGTGAGAATAGAAAATGTGTTTCAGAGAGTTTTAAAAAATTAGGTGAAAAGGAAGAGATACTTGAACTTGTGGACCACCATACATGTGAGGAATTTGGTAATTCAAAGGGAGAAAAGGGCGGGAATACTAAATAAAATATTTTTGTAGGATAAAGTTTTATATATTTTAAGGTAGGAAAGGAGAAATTAAGTAAAGAAGGAGAACAAATAATTTTGAAGTTACAAAATCTAAGGCATCCATTACGTTCCAAAATTGAAAGAAAAAATATATAACCTTTTCATATTGGTTAAAAAGTAATAGAAAGTGAGAATAAAAATAGAATTATAGCGAGGTGATAGGACATCACTGAGGGGGCTCCTTCTTTTCAGTGTTTTAGAAAAGCAAAGCTTGTGCCTCACTTAGAAAATTGCCCCAGACATTCCCCAGGGGGAAAAAAAAAAGTGGCATAAAGGATTTAGCCTTAACTGACAAGGACCTTAAGAAATGTCAAGATTAACAGTAACTCTCCAGCTGTTTGCAATGAAGAGAGAATTCAGTTGCTCAATAAACATGTCAAAAAATATGTTCTTCATAATGCATAGCAAATAATTAGTAGGTTAACTGAATTTCTCAATTTTTGATTGTGTGTGCATCACATAGCCATGGTCATAATATTGTTTCACTAGAACCAAAGTTGATAAACTCAAATGCTCTTTATGTAGTTGTTATTGGACAACAACTACATACCAGAAAAAGAAATTTATAAATGTCAGCCAGAAGAATCATAAGATTGATTTTATAAAAGAAACAGGGAGAGGGAGAGGAAGAAATAATTGTTCAAGGCTTTGATGTCCAAGTCACATCAAAACAAAAATATTTTGAAAACAAAGATATTGTTCATGTTCAAAGCAGAAGGAGATCAGGTGTCAACATAATTGATTTGATGTCCAAATGTTGAGTATATTTTATTACCAAATACTGGACTAATAATCAATGGTGCAGTAAACCTTTCCTTAACTTTTTGCATGATTGAGAAAATAAAAAACAGAAAATTTTCAGAATAAAAGAACATACATTTTATTAAAAAAACAAAAAAACACACACATTACAATAACTATTTTTATTGCTACTCAGTTCCTTTAGAGATGCCAGTTTCCATTTCCAAAGCACTTAATCTTTTATTAGTTGCTTAATTTTAAAATGTGTTTGAGATAAATAACATTTATCTCAAAGAAATAGAAAATGTTTTTACAAAAACCTGTCATGAATGTTCAGAGCATCTTTATTTATAAGAGGGAAAAAAAATGGAAACAATCCAGTATGTGAACCAGGAAACAAACGGTGATGTATCTGAACCATGGAACACTACTCAGCAATGAGAAGGAACCACTATTGATGCACACAATTTAGATCTCAAGAAAATTACACTGAATGATAAATACTTATCTAAAATGGTTACCTATTATCTGATTCCACTTAAAAAACATTTTTGAAATGATAAAATTATAGAAATGGAGAAGAGGTTAGTGGTTGCCAGGTATTGAGGTAGGGAGAAAAATAAAATTGTCTTTGGCTCTAAAATGTAGCACACAGGGTTCTTAATGATGGAACTGTTTTGTATTTTGACTGTGCTGATGGTCACAGGAATCTACAAATGTGGTGAAATTGAATAGAGATAAATGCACACACAAACATAAATAAGTGGATGAAAAGCTGGTAAGATAAATAAGGTTAATGGGTTGTATTAATGCCTAATTCCCAGTTGTGATATTGTGCTATAATTAGGCAATATGTCACCATAGAACTGGATGTAGGGTGAATGGTATTTTTTAAGTATGTTTTTTTAATTGATTTCAGAGAGTGGAAGGGAGAGGGAGAGACAGATAGAAACATCAATGAGAGAGAATCATAATCAGCTGACTCCTGCATGCCCCCTACTGGGGATCGAGCCCACAATCCGGGCATGTATCCGGAATGGAATCCATCTGTGATCTCTTGGTTCACGGGTCAACACTCAACCACTGAGCCATACCGGCCAGGCAGGTGAATGATATTTATATCTATTATTTCTTAGAACTCTATAAAAATCCAAAGTCACATCAAAACAAAAATATTTTGAAAACAAAGATATTGTTCATGTTCAAAGCAGAAGGAGATCAGTTTTGGCTGAGAAATTGGGTAATAGTAGTGGAGGAATTGTCATTTGAATTAATCTTTAGAATTTAAATATGATTTGTATAGGTGCAGATTTCCTCAGGCAAAATAGGTGGGGAGAAGATGACAGGCAAAAGCATTGGTGATGTGCATTAATTTTTAAAACATTTATTGAGAATTACTAGATATGAGTCACTGTGTAGAGTTTACTGTATAAGTGGAGAGTGATACAAGATGAAGTTAGAGAGAAAAGCAGGGGTAGATATTGCAGACCATTTTCAACCATGGATGGGTTTTTATGTCATTCCAATGTAAGTGGTGCTAAATTATATGTAAATTACATCATGCTTTATCTTTTAAAATATTATTTTGACCTTCTTAAGAAAAAAAGTGTATTGGAAGGGGCTAGAAGAAAATGGGGATATAAATTTAAGAGTCTAAAATAGTATCCAGATGGGAGAAAAAGATTATTTAGATTGGGGTAGCAAGAATAGTGTCAGAGAGTAATTAAAGTTCTTTATATATTTGAAGGTACAATTAACAGGATTTGCTAGTGGACTTCGGGCTGGATTTAGTGCCTTTTTCTAATATGTAGAAGAATGTTGATCTCACCAGAGGCCAATCAGTTTGTAATTATGAGGACAAGTCACCCTCCTATTCTGGTGCCATGATAGTACTAGACTGTACTCAAAAACTAAATACAATTGGAGTGCGGGAAAATCAGTGACTGGTAGAGATTCTCCATGATATGGATTGCAACTTGATGTAGATATTGGATTTGGTAATTTTCAAAGTATAATAAAAATTAGCTTTCTTTTACACTTGGGTCTGTGGCCTGAGATTTTGAGATGTGTTCACTCATGCTTGAAGAGCAGAAACATTTTGGAGCTGAAATTCACAAGGCATGGAGACCAGTTGTTACTCAATAGTGAGGTATAAGAACAGAGGTAGAATTCAAGGTTCTCCCATTGCCCATGCTTAGCTACAACACTTGGGCCCCAACTCCGGATCACAGTGGAGCAGAGCTTGGTGATTCCTTTATCACGCATAATATAAACTTCAGAGTCTCAGGACCAAGGTCCCTCTCTTCAAGTCTTGTACTGGGCCAGCCAGATCCCTGACATTCATCACAGTGTATCTGGTGGTGGAGCATGCGTCTTGGCTGCTGCTACATGTCTAGAGTTTCCTGCCCATAAACATTGTTTCATGCTTCTGTGTGCTTGGTCATGTAATACACCCCATTTATTGACAGATTTGTACCTTCTATGGTGTTTGCTGATGGTTGCCTGAAGCATAACTGGATTTGCTATGTACTTTGGAAGCTAAATCTAGAACAGCTCCAGTATCCTCATTCTATAGCCATGTTCCCTCAACAAGGTTGTGCGCTGTACTGAGTGGTTCTTAGTTCCTAACCTACTCTGGCATTGAAGGCCTGCTTTGGGAAAAATAGTTCAGGTGGGCTCACCCTACGCTGCCAGCATATGAGGTGCTGGCATCACTGAGCTGAGGTCACACACAGGAAGGTGAATGGCTTATTATTTTATTTACTTTGCCATATAGCTTTAAGCAGGTGATCATGAAAAAATTAAAGCACTAAATAAGAAAAATGGTTGCTAAGATAATTTATATATGTTAAAAACATCATCTATTTTATATAAAGTTGATGGGGTTGGCATTATATTATTATTCTCAGTTTACATGGGAAGCATGTGAAGCCTGGAGATGTTAGGCGACTTGCCCAGATTTGCCAGCAAATGCATGCCAGGGTCAGTGCCTGAATTTAGTTTTTCTGATTCAAAATCCCATGTTCCTAACTTAAGTATTAAACTGCCACCCAAGGAAAGTGACAAGGGGCCTCAATTTCCACATCTGTCAAAGGGGGGATTGGGCTCTAAGTGTTCTAGTATCTCTAGCATTAACATGCTATAATTTTCCTCCAGATTTACAAGCAATATTATTGCTATTTAAAACACCTGGAAAAGTACTATTTGTGAGTTTGCCATATGTTTTCAGCAAAAAGATTACACTTACTTCCCCATGGAATAATGTGCTAAGAATATTTTTTTGGTAGGTTGGCATTTATGATGAAGTATTTCATATGATTTTATGTTTTTAATAGATCACATTAATCTTGGGAAAGTAATGGATAAAAAGAGAATAAATACGTTTGTAAGTAGACTAAATCTAATCACCTCCTGTCTAGATTTTTGCACATGGCAAAAAAGAAAACTAAAAATTGTTAAAATTCATGAGAATCTAAGTAGATCTTGAAGCCCCTAAATTATTCATGTCAGTGACTAGATTACTATAACACAACTGAAATCAAGTTCAGAAAAGTTTGAAAAAGTAGATTCACAAATTGTCAGATATTCAATCCTATGAAAATAATGTTTTTGTAATAGTTACAACACTTAAGTAATATTTTAATTTTAGGATCATTTTTTAAATTTAGCACAAATATTTAGAACATCACAGATGTCATCATTTTATTTGGCTTAACTGGCTTACTAGCTCTTTCATCTTCTCCTATTCTCCCTGATATTTCCTAAAAGAGACAAAAAATGAATATGAAGGCAGTATATAGGCACTGGATTTGTTCTTTATTATTCCAAATCATGATTGATACTTTTATATAGGACAGAATTTTGCCTATATATATGACTGACTGGTACACTATATATATATAACTGGTCAAGTACAATTAGAAGATAAACTATTTTCCACTTCCTGTCATGTAACCCTACTCTGTGGAATCATGCTATCTGCTCACAATCAGATAGTGACATACATCCTTTGATGACTTTCGGTAACAAGTGAAATTCTCAGGTCAGTGGATTAATATATCTAGAGACAATGGTAACAGAAATAGTCTACATCTGTACTGTCCAATACAGTCAATAATCATGTGATTATTGAGCAGTTGAAATATAGCTAGTGTGACTGATGAACTGAATTTTTAATCTTGTTTACTTTTTATTAATTTAAATCTAGTCAAGCTTGACTGGTGGCTACCATATTGGCTAGCACAGATTTAGACCAGGGTGGTCTTGAAAACCTCCAAACTTTATTTTAAAAAGCCTCTTTTCCTTACCAGTCTAGGACCCTTTGAGTTTGGTATTTTGTAGCAAGAATGGAAAGTTTGGTCAACTGCTCCTCTTTATCCTGTTATCTGGCCAGATTCTAGCCCCTTAGCATACCTCCCAAGATTCTCTTTTGCTGTGTTAGGAAAGGAGACATGAAGGTCAGGCCATAGAGCATTGGTTGTCTCTAGCTCTGACCAATGTATACAGCTGATTCTTTCCATGCTGGGTGATCAATGTTGCTTTCTTTTCTCGGAATGCATTTGAGACTACTGGAAACTTTCTGAATTGCTCCTTATGACATCAGTCAGAGACACTTATGTTCTATTCCGGGTGCCAGGAATGGAGGATACAGCAGAGAACAACATAAACTTGGGCCTGTTTCACTGCTTTTAGTATTTTCAAAATATAGGAAGAATGGTTTGACAAAGGAAATAGAGAAGCATAGAAGATGGACAACTTACCTAAATTTGGAGGGTTTGGGGATATTTACTGGTATAGGTGATAACTAAGCTTAATCTTGAAAATCAAATAGTTTTCCACCAAGGAAAAAAAGGATAAATGGTGGGATTTCAGGCTGAGAGACTTAGCAAAAGTAGAGACCCTGGAGGCATAAAGAACTTGGTAGGTTGGAAAAACTGAAAAGTGCTTATTGCTGTTATAGTAAAGGGTGTTCCTATGATGAGGTAAAGAGGTGAGCTCTCACATGAGGGCTCTTATTACCAGGCAGTGAATGCCTTTCAGAAAGTTTTAAGCAAGAAGGCGCCTTTTTTTTTTTTTTTTAAGTGTCATTCTATCTTCGTAAAGTGGATGGGGGAGTGATAACACCAAAGAGAGGCTGAATGGCAAGTAGTTGCATTCATCCAAATGAAAGATAAGGGCCTAAGTAAGATTACTGAAAGTGTCCATTTAAAAGATCATTGGGAGGTTGAGTTGGAAGTGTTTGGTAGATGAATGGAAGTACAGTATGTGAGAGAAGAAGTCATGCAATATTCCAGATGTCTACTTGTTCAAGAGAGTAGCAATGGGGGACTCAGATTTCAGCCAGACAGAGGTTATTCATTCAGTTATGGTATTTTAAATTTGAAGAAACTGTAAAACATCTAAGAAATGTGGAAAAGGTAATTAGAAAATGGCTCTGAGCCTCAGGAGACATGAGGGCTGGCCTATCTGTTTGTCTAGAATAGCTGCCTTGGGTTTCTTTGCCTACCTAACATTCATCATTTAAAACTCAAATCATGGATTATCTCTGTAATGCCCCATCTTCTGTATTTTCCATGGGAAAGGTGTATGTCATAGCTCTTTTTCAATTACTTATTTTCTCTTATTACTAAATTAATATCCTCAAGGAAGGAGAAAGATTTGCCTCTCCATCTTGTTCAGTTCCTGATGATAGTAGCAACACCTCCTTTCCTGGGTTATCCTTAATGTGTGGAATAATTCTAGACACAGAGTAGGCAACAGAGTAAACTTTACTGATGAAAGCAAAGCTATGTGTTGCTATGTAAGCAATAGAATTTAAGTTGGATCCAGATCATTTGGGTCTTGTATGCTTATGTCAAGAATTCGGATTTATTGTTTTCATTGTGACAACCAATCTAATTGTTAATGTCTGAAAGAGTTATTTTATCATGATTTATATGCAGTTTAGTGGACATTTATTCCTATCCTCATGAATGTCAGATATAAATTATGTGTAACCTTGGAAGTTACCATGTTCCTTATTCAAGTGGTTAATGATAAGACAAGGCACTAGTTTCTATTTGCTTTTGCTAAGCTAATGTCACCTTATTTCAGCTTCTTTGGACAAGCATACAAAAAGGAAAGAGCCTGTCTTGCCTTAGTGCTCTGGAAAACTGGGTGGTATTTTAGTTCTGCCTCTTTATATGTATATAAATCCTTCCTAAATCAAATCCTGTCATCTTTGGTCCTACATTAGATTTTATACATTTAAACTTTGCTTACTGAGCCTACCCATTCTAGATGGCTGTTTTTTTTTTATCAGAAGCACACTGAACTCCTCTAATAAAATCCTCACCAAAAGTACTAATTATAATGATTACTCATCAAACTTAGTACAGACGTATTTTAAAAGATCCACTTTATACTTTTGTTTAAAAAATTGTTAATATTATTCTGAATAAGGCAAGGGCTTACAGTTCTAATTGAGAAATTCACAATGATTATGAGCTAATTTGATAGATTGCCAAATGAATATTAATTTCTATACTTGTGAAATGTATTATTTCCATGTTTAATTGAAGGAATGATAACAGACCATTGTAGCAATTCCTCTATTGTAAGTGGTATGCATTGTGAATTAATCACATGGGTGACAATAACTTGTTACTATCTACAGCTCCATTTTGATATGTAAAACTCCTAACAGAATGGTTTCATTTCAGCATCCCTAAAACAAAAAGAAATTTAGTCTTTTTTAAAATATTGAAATAATTATTATGTTTATGCACACCACACACAAATATAAATACAGATACATTCTTAAAATAATATACCTTAATTGGAGCCAGCATCTAAAAGATAAAAGATAACTTTGATTTTCAATCTTTGTATTTGTATTCATCCCCTTTAGCAGTATTAAAATGCCAATTTCCTACATGTTTAGCATGTTCATTTCTTGATATTTAAAGGCTTCTTGAGCTTTCTTATTGTTAAGATTAAATACCAGGCTCTTCTCACTCTCCTTTGCCAAATTGAATTCTCTCTTTCTCTCTCACACACACACACATGCAAAAAAAAAAAAATGCACACCCCTATCTTCCTTTTACACTGAGAATAGCTTATACCTTATAGTGATCTGAAGCAGGCTGAAACTCCCTCTAAGCAGAAACCTGGGTAAATTCCTTCAATACCACACCCAGAGGCAGCCTTCTCTGGAGCTAAAGAACACAGCCAGCTCCCTCCCTTTCCCAGAATAAAACACAAGATGCAGTTTGGTAGTTTAGTCCACAGGGAAATGCCTGATTATCCTCTAGAGTCCTGAAGGCCTGAATCACAATGCCTGTGTAAAGGGTGAAAAAATGTCTATACTTGATATTTGAAACTAATAATATTCCAAATTATTTGCCCTTTTGATCCCAAAGGCCACAATACAGAATCCTTGTTTTGCAGCAGTAAAGACAAGAGAGACTGGGACTAACTGGGTGTGCTGAAAATAAGACTTCTAAGGATTGAATAATTACTTCCCTGGGACAATTTTACACACAGACACTGAAATAGTGTCTTCTTTGATCCTGTTATTCCTTTACTATAGAAGTTTCAATTGTCTCCGCCCCATTTGCTTAGGACAACAATCTCCAGAATTTTCAATCATGCTATTCTAGTTAGAAAAGAAAAAATTGGACTGACATCCATATATATATACAAGTAGTTACTAGATGTGTACAGTATAATGTAAGTTTTGTTCATTATATGATTTTTATGTTTGAGAAAATAAATTTTAAAAACCTGTACTTTATACAGGGTGGGGCAAAGTAGATTTACAGTTGTTTGTATGGCAGATATGATAATGAGTAAATAATAATATAAGAATAAAAACTCTGTTTTGCATACTCACAACTGTAAATCTACTTTTGCCCCACCCTGTATTTGCTTCCTTGCTAGTTCATTATTTTCAAATGGGGCACACTCATGTTTCTGAAGATCACTTAGAGAATGAGAGCTAAACACCACATCCAGATTTTTTAAGTCTAAATTTTGGCCCTTCCCTTTCCTTTCTTGTAATTTTCCTTTGTTTCTATGACCCTTCTGAATTATATCAATCATTTTCAAATTCGTTTTGAATCAATTGTTTTGTGTGTAGGGTATTTTTCCAACATTTTAACTAATAAAACTTTTGTTGTTGTTGGTTTTTTTGTCAATCCTCACCTGAGGATTATTTCCGTTGATTTTTAGAGAGTGGGAGGGAGGAGGAGGGACAGAGAGAAAGAGAAACATCCATGTGAGAGAGACACATCTATTGGTTTCCTCCCATATGGGCCTTCAGAACCAGGACTGAGCCTGCAACCAAGGTACATGCCCTTGACCAGAATAGAACCTGGGACCATTCACTTCACCAGCCAATGCTCTATCCACTGAAGCAAACTGGCTAGGGCTTAACTAATACAACTTTTATAAAAATATTTAGGTAGAAAAATTATTGAATATTTTCAAGTTGTGTTGCAAATATAATTCAGAACTTCATATAAAGCCTCCTTGGTTACCTCTATAGATGTTTTGTTTTATATTTTTATTGATTTCAAAGAGGAAGGGAGAAGAATAGAGAGATCAAAATATCAGTGATGAGAATCATTGATTGGCTCCCTCTTGCATGTGCCCTTGACCGGAATTGAACCTTTCAATGCCCAGGCTGATGCTCTATCACTGAGCCAAACAGGTAGGGCTCAATAGATATTTTTGAAGTTCTTCTAAATATACGCTTGATTGAAAATTTTATATTCTGAACTTAAAAAAAAAAATATTGTCAGTATTCCTCCTTCATCTCCAATTAACTCTCCTGTTTCTTCTCCCTCTTCTATTCCTCTACTTTTATTCAGTAATTCAGATGTGTGCATATCTACTCATTTAAAATTAAAAGGAAATATTCTACTATGTAGATAAGCCAGGGCAGTAAATGCCACATCACAGAATCACAGAAATGTGTACAATGGCAAGTGGAATTGATATGCTATATCCTGAGAATATCATAATATAAACACTGTATTGTAAGTTTTGTTAGCTTATTATGTGATTTTTATGTTTGGGGAAAGAAATGTGAGCAGTTGTTAGATAGTCGAGTGATTTATCTTTAAAACAAATGATCTCCTACTAGAAGAAAATTTGAATTTCTTGATTAATTTAAGAAAAATTCTATAATTCAGGTGAGTCATTATGAGTATGTTTTATAATACAGGTCTTTGTTAATGATTTACTTTTAAATATTTTTTTCATTTTTCAGTTACAGTTGACATGCAATATTATATTAGATTTAGGTGTGCAACATAGTGATTATTCATTTATATGAATTACAAAGTGACCACCCTAATAAGACTAGTAACCATCTGCCACTATGCATAGTTATTACAATGTTATTGACTATATCCCCTATGCTGTATTTTATATTCAGTGACCATTATTATAACTGCCTATTTGTAATTCTCAATTCCTTCACCATTTTCACCCATGACTACAATCCTTCCTCCCAATTTAGCAACCATCAATTTGTTCTCTATATCTATAGGTTTATTTTTATTTTGTTTATTCATTAATTTTGTGTTTTAGGTTTCACATATAAGTGAAATCATATGGTATTTGTCTTTCTCGGTCTGACTTATTTCACTTAGCATAATACCCTCTAGGTACATGTTGTTGCAATTGGCATGATTGCATTATTTTTTATGGTTGAGTAATATTCATTGTATATATGTACCATCTTGTCTTTATCCATCCATTTGTCTATTGATGGACATTTAGATTGCTTCCATATCTTATTTTTGTAAATAATGCAGACTTGAACATAGGAATAAATATGTCTTTTCAAATTAGTGTTGGATTTCTTTGGATAAATACCCAGAAGTGGAATTGTTGTCATTTGCAAATACAGTTTTACTTCTTCCTTTCTGATTTGAATGCCTTTCATTTCTTTTTCTTGTCTGATTGCTATATTGCAACTTCCAATACTATGTTGAATGAAAGTAGTGAACATAGATATCTTTCTCTTATTCCTGATTTTTTTTTTTAAAAAAAGGTTTCCACTTTCTACCATTCACTACGATGTTAGGTGTGGGTTTGTCAGATATGGCCTTTATTATGTTGAGATATGTTCTGTCTATTCTAACTGTGCTGAGTTTTAATGATAAATGAATGGTGACTTTGTCAAATGCTTCTTTTACATCTATTTATGTGATTTTATTCTCCATTTTGTTTTTGTGGTACATTACATTGATTTGTGGATATTGAAACAACCTTGCATCCCAGGAATAAATCCCATCATATAAGCGTTCATATGTGCAAAAATGGTGAGCAAGTAAGGGTCCCACAGTAATGCAAATCATCAATATTCATTTTATTATAAACTATCATCTAGACTTAAAATAATCTCCAGTCTTTATCTAGTGCAGTGGTTCTCAACCTTTCTAATGCCGCGACCCTTTAATACAGTTCCTCATGTTGTGGTGACCCCCAACCATAAAATTATTTTCGTTGCTACTTCATAACTGTAATTTTGCTACTGTTAATGAATCATAACGTAAATATCTGTGTTTTCCGATGGTGTTAGGCAACCCTGCTAGCGGTTCTCAACCTGTGGGTTGTGACTAGCAGGGTCACCTAAGACCATCGGAAAACACAGATATTTACATTACAATTCATAACAGTAGCAAAATTACAGTTATGAAGTAGCAACAAAAATAATTTTATGGTTGGGGGTCACCACAACATGAGGAACTGTATTAAAGGGTCGCAGCATTAGAAAGGTTGAGAACCACTGATCTAGTGCTATTTTAATTATGCAATAAGTAATATCTTAAGTCAGTGATTTTCAACTGGTGTGCTGCAAGAATTTTTAAAACATGCAATATATGATTATTTAGTCAAGGACACTGACTTATTTTCCCTTAGATTGTCAAATAAAACAATACAACAGTCAACACAACAATAGCCACCTGCTGTGGATGAATCAAAATTATACCTTCATTATGCACCACAGAATTTTAATTATTAGTTTATGTGCCATGATATTAAAAAGGTTAAACATTTCTGTTATAAATAAATGCTAACTGTCTCAACTTCCAAAGTAAACTGTATGACTCTCATAGCATTATATTACATGGGGATACATGATAAGAGAATCTTGACCAGGAGAAATTTCTTGTGATTGTTGTATCACAGTCTTGTCAAGTTAAAGTAAGCATCAAAGAAAATAATAATGTTATCTGTAATATTTTAAACTTACATTATAAGATATTGCTGCATTCCTGAAGTAATTAAAAAAAGAAAAATAATAAAACTAACAAAATGCAAGTATGGAAGAGGTAAGGTGGTAGGAATGAGGTAAATTCCTCAATTTGTTTTCTAGAGGGGAGCACGTTGATTTGTTCTAACAATACTAAATCAAGATCTAGAAAAATATGCTTATTATTTAGAACTGTGTTGAGAGTAAGGATGTTACACTTGAAAACAGGACTAGAGGTTTGGTGAGGAAATCTAAATTTCCATTATTCTGTCCATTGGCAATTGAATCTCCTTATCCCTTACCCACAGGAACACACATATATCTTCAACTATTAAACTATTAATAGTGTTAATGAGATGCAAGCCCCTAGAAATAGCCAAAGGGTCTTGAATGATAGGTCTTAACCAGGCGTCCTCAAACTACGGGCCACATGCGGGTGTTTTTGCCGTTTTGTTTTTTTACTTCAAAATAAGATATGTGCAGTGTGCATAGGAATTTGTTCATAGTTTTTTTTTAAACTATAGTCCGGCCCTCCAATGGTCAGAGGGACAGTGAACTGGCCCCCTGTTTAAAAAGTTTGAGGACCCCTGGTCTTAACTAATAAACAAAAGTCTTTCATCCATTGGCGAAGTCTTCCAAACCTTAGAGAGTTGGCATCCATCTACTTCTTCCTTTCCACCTACAAACACAGACAGTGTAAAACATAAAGGAAGTTCATTAGACACTGCATTAGCACACTTCCTGAAACATATTTATTATTATTGTCTTAAGTAATTTTTAAAACTCTGTTTCTTAATACATAATTATATTAAAAGCCAACCAAAATGGGGTAAAATAAGTTAATTTACATCAAATCCCTTCCCTTAAGTCCATCTGCTATGATCTTTCATCCTGGGCTACTTATTATTCTGGGTGTATTATTTAGCCAGTAGTAATTTTTAATCAACTATTACATGCAATGCTAGGAATCTCGGGGGGAGTGGTGCTTCAGGGAGTATGGACTCCAAAATATATAATTAGACTTCTATGTATTACATAAGTACATTAATATATTTTCTGCAACTTCCATAAAGCAATACTGTTACAATTTAATGTGGACTCAAACAATTCCTCTAAAGCAGTGGTCGGCAAACTCACTAGTCAACAGAGCCAAATATCAACAGTACAACGATTGAAATTTCTTTTGAGAGCCGAAAACCAACTTCTGCGCACGGGCCACGAAGTTTCAATCGCACTGTACGTGCGTGCCCGCACGTGGTATTTTGTGGAAGAGCCACACTCAAGGGGCCAAAGAGCCGCCTGTGGCTCACGAGCTGCAGTTTGCCGACCACGGCTCTAAAGCATGAGAACACCGATTTTGAGGTCATGCAATAACCAGGGATCTTCATGGGTGTCTTTCTAGCACCAGTTTGTTGCCCTCCCATAATCACTGTACCGTTCATCAGCAAGTCTTTTTAAACAATCAGCAACCCACTGACAGGTACGTTCACAGTGTGTGCAGCGCCATTATTTAACACTGTGCGATTCTGTCTGGCAGACAGTGCCACAGGGAAATGTTGCCCCTGGCAGGTGGCTGGTTTGCCTTGATGTTGTGATACCTATTTCTGGTGAAGACACTTTGCCCTCCTGATTTTGTGATTCCCACCCCCTTACAAAAGCTGTCTTCCCAAGAGTTTCTCCCACCCTCCGTGTCATGGACCAGGGTTCATTTCTCTCAGTCCTCAGGTTGAGAGCCCATCACGGAGAATTGTCCAAACATAAGAAATCATGATAATTAAACTCCTTTTTCCCCCTTTGCACAGAATAACTAATTGTAAAAATTGGCAGTCAGCCTGCCATTTGAAAGTGAAGAAAACATCTTGTTTTAACATCTGAGCAGGGATTTTTTTTTTGTAATCTATAAACAATTGGACCATATGTAGTGTGATGGGAAACATGAAGGCTGCAACAGAACATCATTGAAGGAACCTTGTGTTTAATCACTGTTCTTTGATTCACTGAAATAGAAATTAGCTTTTAAGTTCTGGGATTTATCATGCTTTTAAAGAGACAGTTTTTCTTAAAATATCAGACAACACTGACAAGTCATGACTGTGATATAGGCAAAGGGATTCTAATTTTTAAAATGTAAATATGTTTTTAAGACACCTAAACAGGTAACAGATGTGTCCATGGATTTTTAAAGCCTTTGTTTTGGCCCACAATCCACTCAGTGATACAAAGAATCTTCACACAATATGGTTCAACTCTAAGAAGTTACTTCTTTTTACTACATAAATCTTGTTGAAACAAAATTAAAACAAAAATATCACCTATGATTAGCTTAAAATTTTTACAGATGCAGTTATTTGTTCTAAAATTTTCTATACTTCTAGCTTATTGTGCATAGCATGGGTAAATTAACTATGAGGTTAAAAAGAGAAACTGTTGACATTAATAGGTAATTATTTAAATCTTTATATTTTATGAAGGATCCTTACGTATCGTGGTTAAATTTCTTTATATTCAGTTGATGATGCTTAAAGAAAAATAAAATAAGAGAATTTTGAAATCTTTACAATGGCAGCAATCAGTAACACTATATAAAATGGAAATGTGTTTGAAGAAGAGAGCTAGGTTCTCTATGTCTGATTTGCCATTAGCTAGTTTTCAGGTATTGAGTGAATAATTTCATCTTCCTGTGTCTTGGTGTCCTTTTACCCAACTTGGATGGTCTGATCAGTGAGTGATTTTTCAAGGCAGAGGGAGGAAGTCAAACAGGAATCACCTGAAGAACTTTTGCAAAAACAATGTTGGGAGAAACTCCTCTCATCCTCATCACTGCCGGAGAGTCAGTCATGCCAATTGGAAGTATGTCAGATCTGAGAACTGTTACCCAGAGTCTGAATAATAGTCTATTTAGAATTATTAAATATTTAAAAGCATCATTGTTGGAGGCATTGTAGCTCATATTTGTCACTCTAGGCCCAAATGCTTTTGATTTGATAAACTTTTGGTTTTACCTTTGATACTTTTTGGAATGTTGTATTAGGTCATTTTCCCACCTTAAATTTAAGTAGGAAGAACATATGTACTAATGTTTTACCATTCATTCCTTTATGCCTCAACTGGCTTCCATTTCAGTGATTTCTGGAAAGCTGTACTTACAGGTCCCAGCCAGTAAACTGACAGAGGAGTGTTCCATTTCTCTTCTGTATAAGTTGTACTTACCTTGTTTTCACAAAACCAACCTTGGTTTCCAAGGAAACAAGAACAAAAAGGCAGTTGGCAGCCAGCATCTGGGACTTAGAACTCTCACATGTCAATTTCAACTGCTGGCTGCCAGAACGAACCTAAAAATGTGGAGTATTAAAATCACCTGCAGATTTTTAACACAAAAGAATTTTAAGTAATTTTTTCTTAACTTTTAAATAGTTGGGTTTCATAGCAAATCATTTAAAATATCCTTCAAAATAATATAACTAATTAAATATACTTTAATTGCTAGAAATGATACAAGTCAAGTTTTATTTTAAAACAGGCATATATATTGCAACAATATTTTTAAAAATTTACACTATTATTTTTGACACTTTACTCTTTTTACATAAATTATGTTGCTTCTATACTGCCAACTTTGTGGTCATTTTTATTGTTTTAATAAAAGATTTTCATGATGATTCACATTAAAAATGTAATTTCATAATCCTAAACTTGGATATCCACATCAGCACAATCTGCTTTTTCTGAATAGTACTTGCTTGCTTTTCATGGCTTTGGACTTCAGAGTGTGCCACAGCCCTCACCATCACATAGTCTCCAGGCTTTCTTACTTCATGGCTCCTATATTCATTTGAGTTTTTAGACTCCCATGAAAAGACAAATTTAGTTGCAATGCAAGGTTAACATAGGGAAGAAATGAAAAATGAGATTTTTATTTATTTAAGTTTTTGCATGGAAGGCCAAAATGTGTGGAAATACTTTAAGCATTTAGCCATTCCTTGGAGTTGATTGATAATTGCCAGAAAAATGGACTTTCAAACTGATATATACGCTCCATCTTGGGTTATCTATATATACATATATAAGCCTAAGCGACGGGCTGGTAGCTATGCCACGCACTGACCACCAGGGGGCAGATACTCAATGCAGGAGCTGCCCCCTAGTGGTCAGTGTGCTCCCACAGCTAGCCCCAATTGGGACTGGGCAAGATGGTCCCAATCACCGGCTAGGCTGAGGGACCCCACCCGTGCACGGAATCATGCACCGAGCCTCTAGTATTATTCTAATATTTGGTTAGCATCTTCAAGTTAAGATCTTTTAGAATTTCCCTCTTTCATCATATTTGTCATTTTAGAGTACACCAGTTCATTGAAATTCAGGTAGGTAAAATTTCGTGAAAAGTTAACATGCAGTAATTTATCAGATTTGGAGTGTGAATTCATTTCATTAGGTTTTATTAATAGGCTATTTATAATGAGTGATAAGGATAAAGTTGTATAATATTCAACTGGTCTCTATGTTAGATATTTTCAAGTAAATATGCTTTCTTTTCTACAAAATAGAAATATAGGAAATATCAAGAAAGTAAATTGAGGAAGGAGGCTTTTAATTGTAACTAATTTTTCTATCCCCCAAAATATATATTTACAATCCTTTAATTATTTTTTTTTCTTTTCTTGGTACGACATCCTAGAAATTATACTTTTCATTTATGATTTAAAATAACACATTTTTGGGGATTGGGGCATATAGAATTCCAGTGTTCAAGATCTTATTTTTACTGTTAACATGACAGGTTTTCATATGGCGAGAAATTATCAGCACTTGTTGGCAGACCATAATAAAGGCTATACAAACAACAGTTTGATAAAATTTCCTTAATTTAAGAAACTTCCAAAGTAGAAAAAATATTGCAAACTTTACTCCAAAATTGTCAAATGAAGCCTGGCCGTGGCCAGGTAGCTCAGTTGATTAGAGCATCCTCCCAATATGCCAACATTGTAGGTTTGATCCCTGGTCAGGGCACATACAAGAATCAATGAATCATAAATAAGTGAAACAACAAAATGATGTTTCTCTTTCTCCCTCTCTCTCTAAACATCAATATATAAAAAATTAAAAAAGGCAAACTCAAATATTGTTTTGAGGTTGATTTTTAGTTTGAGATGTAATTTACATTCCATAGAATTCAACACTATAAACCATACAATTTCATAGTATTCATAGATTCACTGTCTCTATAAATTTGCCTATTCTGGACATTTCCTGTAAGTATAATCACACAGTGATCTTTTTGTGTTGGGCTTCTCTCATTAAGCATGATATTTTCAAGGTGCACCTATGTTATGGCATATGTCACTACTTTATTCCTCTTTTTATGTTGAGTAATATTCTGTTTCATGGAAATTATATTTATCTAATTATCAGTTGATGCAATTTGTGTTGTTTCTAAATTTCTGGTTATTATAAATCAAGCTGCTATAAATGTACACTTTTATATGAACGTGTTTTTAATTTTATTAGGTTTATACATAGGATAGAATTGCTTAATCATATAGTCATTCCAAATTAATAGTTTTATTTGAAATAATACAAATAATTTTTATAATGCTGGAAATGGGACAAAAAGCAGAAGTGTGTATAATTTTATCCACATAGTTTTAAGAAGTTCATCAACAAAACAAGCTAATTGATTATTGGTAGAGATGTGTTTCTGTTCGTGTTTTTGTTTCTATCTATATAACGATATTTTAATAACCAAGAATTTAGTGTGGCATATTACTCAGATACTGGTCATATTAATTCCATGTTAAATTTCAAGAAAATGTCCACTGTGGGCTCAAAATAGCTGGATAAATTAGAAGCAGGTATACTATGTAACCTAGTAATCATAATATATCAATATCTGAAGACAAAGGTCTTAATTCATTTCCAACTAAGAGAGAAAGCATTTTATTTTAAGTAAACTGATATGCAAACTGTTCAGTAAGAAAATACTTCCATTTTATGTTCTATTATTTACTCTTAACATACACAGTAATTGTTAAAATTCTTCAAACCTACTTCTATTTCTACATCATTCTCTGGTAAAGATTGCCCTTCCTTCAGAGAACCTCTCCTTTCTTAATGTTTAATATTCACTTTTTACCTCCTGATAGTGCTTATTTCCCTGCACTCAATCCTTCCCAATGTTTTTCACTTGTTCCTTCCTTTTCAGTCATCCAATTACCCATCACGATAAAAACATATTTACCTGTGTAACATTTACCATGTCCCTCTTTATGAAGAGTTCATGGATACAGAAAAATGGGGGGTACTCAGGAAGTCCAAAATAAGACATAATTCTTGACTTACTATCCATATAATATGTATATATACAAAAGAATCATATAAGCACATGAGACAATGTATTTCTAAAGACAAATAAGATATAAGAGACAATTTCAGAAAAGACTGAAAAGAGCACTGAATAAGTAAATCACAGAAGGAATCTTAATGTGTCTTCAAGTATATCCTGGGAGAGGTGCCATTTTACCAAATCTTATAACACCTTACCAAGGGAATAAGGTACCCAGGACCCCAAAACATAGAGAAGGTTAGTGGAATGGGAAATAAGAAAACACCTAACTTAAGTTACTCCTTTATGGGAAGTAAGACTCTCTGATGGAAAAGAATGGTCTGATAAGACTAAAAACTTTGTTCATCATGCAAACCAAGTTTCTATGTGATGAGGTAACATGGAAAAGAAGAGGTGAAGTGGCCAAATGTCAAGAGGTGGACATAAGAATATGTACTGCAAATATAAGGTTGTAGAAGAGAAGAAATTTTTTAAGTTCATGGAGTAAAAAAAAAGAGTGGACCGATGAAATCATGTGAAATGGAGTTAATGAGTTGCAGAAGGGCAGTTAATATTATACCTAATTAGTTTGAATTTGATGTTACATTTAATCTTGACACTTTCCTTGGACACTGGTGATCAGATGACTAGCATGTGAGAAGTCAGGAATAAGACTGAATGTGCAAGTGGCCATATCCTGTAATTAATTGTACATCATGATATGACAAAAATGGGAGAGACAGTTTTGAGGTTTGTCTATAAATAAGTTGTAATTGAAATGATTATAATACATGCATTCCTAAAAGCTTTGCTTTGCTAACTTCCCTACCTCTCCATGCATGCCCAGTCTTACTATATTGCCTAGATTCCACAGTAGTTTTCTTAGAATTTATTACTAACCTGTCCCTGTAGTGTTCAAACATTTCTGGAAGCTTATAGAATGAAATCTAAACTGCTTTATATGAGTTTCTCTTTGTTGTAATACTAATATTTCCACTTTAATAATGCTTGGTGAATAACAAAATGCCTTTAGGTCCATGATGCCATAGGACCTTGTTATATTGCACAGTAGATATGAATGTTTTTGGAAGTCTGAGAAGTCAGATGTTTTATTCAAAGTCACAAAATTCACTCATATGTGGAATCTCAAAGGGATGGTGGGTGGTAAGAGATTAACCAAAGGATTTATTTGTGTATATGAATAACCCATGGACACAGACAATAGTGTGGTGAAAGCCTGGGGGCAGGGGGTGCTGGCTAGAGGGAGGGAAAAAGGAAACATCTGTAATACTTTCAAGAATAAAGATACATTTTTTTAAAGTCACAAATTCATTCAAGCATAGTCAAATCTAGAACATCAGACTCTGGTCCTTTAAAATGTAAAAAATTCCCTAGAGCCCTATACATAGTATAAATGGAATGAATATACATCCCTTGGGAGATTATTGAGTAGCATGTGTGCATTAGGCAAAAGCATCACTAGGTGGGTATTTCCCACTCCAATCAATTAGCAAAGGCAAATAAACGCACATTTATGTGTATATAAACTAAGTAATTTGGTAATTTAAAAGCTATTTGTTGTTTTATTACACCCCAGACATTAAATCAATATATGATATATATTTTCTTATTTTTAAATATATTTTATTGATTTTTTACAGAGAGGAAGGGAGAGGGATAGAGAGTTAGAAACATCAATCAGCTGCCTCCTGCACACTCCCTACTGGGTATGTGCCCGCAACCAAGGTACATGCCCTTGACCAGAATTGAACCTGGGACTCTTAAGTCCGCAGGCTGACGCTCTATCCACTGAGCCAAACCGGTTAGGGCTATATTTTCTTATTTAAATTCCACACAAACTTTATTGAAAACTGAAGCTTAAATGAGTGAAGCTATATATGTATATATATTCATAATTTTCATATGCAGTTATTTTTTATTTTTAAAAATATATTTTTATTGATTTCAGAAAGGAAGGGAGAGAAAGATTGAAACATCAATGATGAGAGAGAATCACTGATTGGCTGTCTCCTGCACGCCCCCCACTGGGGATGGGGCCCACAACCCAGGCATGTACCCTTAACCAGAATCGAACTGGGGACCCTATAGTCCACAGGCTGATGCTCTATCCACTGAACCAAACTGGCTAGGGCTGCAATTATTAATAGATTTTCTGAAGAAAGAATCAATATTAAATTATGTCTACTCCTCTTAAATATACTGTATACTTATAAGTAGCATATAAATTACCTACAAATATATAAGGAATTACATTGGACAAAATATGATCACTATGACATACAGATATATCACACATTATTTAACTAATATATAACTGTTGAAAACATCACATTTGCTGTTTAGAATATGCATTTATTTTGAGAGAAAGTTATTAAAAAGATAAAGGATTATTGGTTATGTAAGGCAGATTTAAAATTTAATGCTGAGTGTTCTTCCCATGATTTTAATCCATCACATTCTATGTATGTCATGGTTCTACATTATACAGTAAACTAGTGAACCTGAAAAATTATGTAAGAGAGGGAATTTCAATAGCAAGAATATCCTCAAAAAACCCTTATGCCATCTCCATGTAATCAACTTCAGAGTATCTCTGGTAACATAGAAAATGATTTTTTGATATTCAAGAAAAGCTTCATAATTACATTTAGCTATGTGTTTCAATTACCTATCTCATGAAACCTATAGTCCCAGTGATACAAAACTGTAAAATTGACTGATTTGAGTCATGTCTATATTCTCCTACTGCCAATCAGATGTTGAAGGTGCTAATGAACTGTGAAATGGCCAAAGGCAAGCAGCCACAGGAAAAAAAGAGAAGCCACAGACCTGGATCACCACAAAATGAGTAATTAGTCACTGAATAATGGGGAATTCAACTACATTAAACCTCTGTCTGCTGCACGTATTTTCTATCAAAACTTGCTAGAAATGTCATTCAAAACCCATTTCCTAAGGTTCTAAGGATTTTGTCCATTACATTGACTCTTGATGAAAGCATCTACTAGGAATACTTGATATAGATTGAGAATGAAAAAATTAGCCATTTTTTCCCACAAAAGATAGACCATTAGATGTTAGAAAAGATTTAAATATTTTTGCAAGTTATCCTATTCAAAATTATAGAATATATTCTCTACATAGCTACTCTGTGCTGAGGTTATAATGCTTTAATCCAACTCCTCTCATTAGTAGAGGATTTTTATTGTACTAATTTTTAATATTTTCTGTGACCCTACTGATATATGGAGCATTTTAGTTGTATATTCATTGGTTCATAATTACTCTCAATCTTACCAGGCTCATGTTTGGAAAATAGCAAAACTTGTAATTCAATGCTATATGTGTATGTGTGCAAATGAATGTATATGTGAATAGATCCTATTTCTTGGTACCAAGAACAACTGAGGCCAAAGAGGAGAAGACGGCATATGGTTTATGATTTTTACTATACATTATGGATATTAAAAATGACTCTCTGGCAATGAGTGCTTTCTGTTTTGACTCAAACATCATTTTCTAAAACCTAATAATAAATTTTTAGATAGAACCTGAATTCTGTTTGAAAGCTAGAATCTGAGTGTTTTCTAGTTTTCAAATAGAATATTGTCTTTTTTTGTTTGATTAAGCAGGAGGAGGTGTGTTCTGTGTGTCTCTTTTTCATCTTGGATCTTATGAAAAAGAAAAGTAAAACATGTCCTCTTTCTGTGTTTGTTTGTTTCCACCTAAAATTTCAGGTTTTCCTTTTCTCCAAGACACTTGACAATGTAACTGGTAACTACATTTACACCATCCCCTTATCAAGATCTCTAGGAGGGAAAAAAAAAGAGGATATACAACTTTACTTGGAGATGATCTTAACATTCTATTTCAATATCACAGTTGTGTCAGTATAACTGATTACTTCACCAGCCGCTGCAGACAATCTCAAAAATCTGTCATGAATATAAGTATGATTGTGTAGGAACCCACTTTTAAACATTGTTTTATTTGCATTGTCAGTGCCATGCAATAAAATGGTGTTTATTTCATAATGTGTTCAAGTTAAACTCATCCTAATTTATTGTGATTATCTCTAAAACTTATTCCTGGGAATCTATAGGTCTTCCTCAATGCACATGATTCAAAACATTGGCAGGTTTATTTTAGCATTGGTCACTATTACTGGAATTATTTTTTCTTAGTCCTTTTAATATTACATTAAAAGAATCTCTCACTTTTCCTCATTCTGATAGTTCCATATTTATTTGAGATGTATCTTATTATACTTCAATAGCTATATTCTAGATAATCCCTTTAAAATGAAGCATGCTTTTCATGCTTGGTAGTTTGGCCTTATTATTACTATTACTCCTACAATCATTACTTCTCTTGCTGAGGTGTCATTGCAAAGAAGGGTAGACTGCCAAATTATACAGTGTCTAACTGTGTATAATTTGACTTACCTCACTGGCCATATCTAATTTTTTTCTTTGAAATTCAGGACCTGAATTCAGGCACGGTAGCACTGTGTGGGTGCAGAATCTGTAACATCATGTGGACTCATGGCTTGAGAATTCCCTTTTGGAATAGCTATCACCACAGAGTGAGCAGTTGCTCAGAGAGCCACAAAAATAAAACATTATGCAGATCAGAAAAGGAGATGGGGTGAATAGAGTAATGATTCTACAGTCCCAATGGGTAGTGACACTTCATGTTATGTGTGTAAGACCATTAGTATTCACTTACAAAGACTATCTCCTGTGGGTTTTTTTTTGTTCTACTTTAAGCTACCTTCCCACAGATTTCTGTGTCTTGAAAATAAAAATGCCTAGAGAATAAACTTATGGAACTTAATCATTCTTTTATAACTTATGAATTACTTGGGTTGTTCTTATGCTAAATTTCTGTCTTCTTAGAAAAATTCCAAAGCTTTATCAAGTTTGCTTTTATAAGGGACTTTTTGAGTGTAATGAAACTATCGTAATTATGGTGGTAGTGCTATAACTCTGTGCACTTGTCTAAATTCAAATAGAGTGCATTTTTATACATATACATTTTAAACAATTTTTAAAGTATGCTTTCAAAATTTAGAATGTGCTAGCATATAATTTTGATGTTTTTATCTGATATTTGAGAGATCAAGGAAATATGAAATCAGAATTATCAGGCTTTATCCTGATACCAACACATTCTAGGCACTTAAGAAATGTTGAATGAACATGTCTATTCTTAAATATTATATAATACATAATAATAGCCAGAATATATTAAATGCCCAGTTTCACTAGTCAAATATCAATAACATTTTTGGAAAATGTATATAATTTTTATATTTGTATATTATAAACTATAAAGATATATAGTAGGTACAAGTATCAGTCTCCATTTATTTATTATTTTTAAAAAGCTGACCACAATCTTTCACAACATAGCCCTCATCCAGTATGTGTTTTATTTCCACTTTTTCCTTTTTACTCATTCAACACATATTTATTAGATTCTACCATGTATCAGATAATGCTTTTGTCTCATAGGATCTGGACTTCATGGAATGTCAGGTTCATGCTTCAGAAATCTTGATTCTGTGGGTTAATTTTTGTCTGTGTGCTACTTCCAGTTATACTCAAATAATGTTCATATGTATCTTGTTCATACCTCACCATAAATGAAGTAAAGTCATGATTGGTTAAGACATAGGAGAACTTGACCATAACCACAAATCTGAGAGAAATTTACATTCAAACCTGTCATTCTAACTATAAACTCCCCATTTTTGCTATCCCCCATGGTCAGATAACACATTCCGTACCTCTTCTCAAACTATTCAAATAGGAATGTGCTCACTCAACATGTCTCTGGCTATAATCAGTTGTTTTTAAGATAACCCTTCCAAAAAGACTTCATCTTTCTTTCATCTAAGTTCCTATTTTACTTACTATAGTTTAATCAAACACCGCATTGTATTCACTAAATTCCTATCATGTGCAAGAACAAAATATTCCTCATGAAGCTAGATCTGACATTATCACTTCATTTAATAATGAATCATATGATTGGTTTGCCATGGTTTAAAACTATTTCCCATTATTAGACCTTACTTTAAATATCACAGCCATTAGTATGGTCAGGCATATATCCATATATATCAAAAGCTAGGGGCCATCACAACCAAAACAACTGGACAGATGACTGAACAGGCTGTGTGGGGCGACCAGGCAGGGGGGTGAGGAATGACCAAATGACTGAACAACAGGCTGCATGGGGCAACCAGGTCAGCAGGACGAGGCAGTTAGGGGCGATCAGGCAGGCAGGCAGGTGAGCGGTTAGAAGCCAGCTGTCCAGGATTGTGAGAGGGATGCCGAATGTCAGTTTAGGCCTGATCCTGATTGGAGAGGGTACAGGCTAGTCTGAGAGGACTCCCCCCATGCACGAATTTCATGCACCAGGCCTCTAGTTTTTAAATAAAATTGTAGAGCAGTTCTAGGTTCATAGTAACATTAAGCAGAACATAGGTTTCTTACTAGTATATATCCCATGTCCCAACACATGCATAGCCTCCCTCATTATCAACATCTCCCTCCCATTAGTGGTACATTTGTTATAATGATAAGCCTAATAACACATCGTTATTACCCAAATTCCATAGTTTACATTGTTGCTCACTCAGAGTGTTGTACACTCTATGGCTTTGGACAAATGTATGACATGTATCCATCATTATAGTTTCACTGCCCTAAATATCCTATGTGTTCACCTACTCTTTCTTCCCTCTCTACCAAACCCTGGCAACCATTGATCTTTTATTGTCTCATAATTTTGCCTTTTCCAGAATGTCCCATAATTGGAACCATACAGCCTTCTCAGATTGGCTGCCTTCAGTAGTAATATGCACTTAAATTTCCTTCATGTCTTTTTATGGCTTGATAATTCAGTTCTTTTTAGCTCTTAATAATTATCCATTGTCCCGCTGAAGGACACCTTGGTTGCTTCCAAGTTTTGGTAATTATGAATAAAGCTACTGTACAGCTTATACCTTATCCTTAAGCAACCTGGTGTGTGTGTTGTGTGTGTGTATATATATATTTTTCAATATGTAGACAGCAATATCATTTCAATATATAGTAAATAGGTGTGTTTTAGAGCTAGAAAAACAAGGAATTTGATATCAGTCAGAATGTTATAATGTGACCTGTTTGAAGACCAATCATATTTGATCACTGGCAACTTTGCTTCTGAATTACACCAGATAGATAAATATGAAGACACATAGATACACTTTTCCAGCCACACACTTTTATATCAACCAGCATTCCCCACCTAGTAAATTCTTGGCATCCACATGAGTTTCTAAGGCCACCTATTTGGGTATATTAAGTGGAAAAAGAAGTCTCTGAGCAAAGAAACCTCAATTAATTTAAAACATAAAATAATAGGCTCTAAAATAACAACTGCATTTTAACCAGTAAGTTCATTAAACACTTTCTCAAACTCATAACCATTATTTTGCTTAGTCAAATGTTTTCTCAAAGGAGAGTTCATTCATTTTAACTGCTTAAAATACATGATGAATGAAGCAATTTGCTTTTTTATTTACATTTTACCACTGATAATATTTTATTAAAAACACTGCCACAAAAGAGCAGTGTTACTTTAATCAGTGCTCACTATCTAGGGCAATGCTTTGTTTTACATTTAAAACTTAAGAGTTATGTTTGTGAATGACATAGACTATGATGTCCCTAGAAATTACTAGACTACTCTGTTACAAAATTAATATATGTTTGTTTAGAGATCTGTTTTACTGCAAAGATTTTCTTTAGAATAAAGAGAAATTATACTATATAAAATGGGATTTTATAGTACTGAATTTTTTCTTAATTATTTCAAGTTTGAAAGCAGATATATAAAAACTAACCATCTGAGATTTCTAAAACACCATTATCAATATCGCTCTTATTTTTCCATTCAAAAATAACAGTGTTTCTGATCAATTAATATGTACATGCAATTTCTTAAAACTATCCACACACCCATAAAATCTGGAAAAGATTTTATAATTACTTGCAAATTACTTTTTAAAGTAAATAACCTATATATTGTTAATGGGGTAATATTTTATTTTGGTTGTAGTTCATATGAGATTTTTTGTGATATTAGATTTTTCCTTAACTTCCTATTAATTATAATACTTTTTAAAGATGGTTTTCTTGAATTTTCCAAGTATGCAATATTATCATCTATAATGATGAGAGTCATATCATTCTGAATAGTATACCTCTCATTTCTTTAAATTCTTTTACTGCATGGGCTAAGCCCTTTAGTACCATCTCAAAGAGTATCTTTCAGTTGTACAGTAATAGTGGTCGTCAGACATTTATATAATACTAGAGGCCTGGTGCACAAATTCATGCACCAGTGGAGTCCCTTGGCCTGGCCTGCAGGATTGGGCTGAAACTGGCTCTCCAACATCCCCTGAGGGGTCCCAGATTATGAGAGGCCGCTGGCCAGGCCAAGGAACCCCACCGGTGCATGACTGGGGCCAGGGAGGGATGCGGGAGGTTGGCCAGCCAGGGAAGGACCATGGGAGGGCTCCAGGGCATGTCCGGTCCATCTTGCTCAGTCCTGGTCAGCCAGATTCCAGCAGCATGCTAACCTACCAGTTGGAGGGTCTGACCCCTGGTGGACAGTGCACATCATAGTGACTGGTTGACCAGTCAACTGTCTGCCCCCTGGTGGTCAGTGAACATCATAGTGAGGGTTGAGCAGCTTTAGCATATCATTAGCATATTACGCTTTGATTGTCTGAACAGACAACTGGATGAGTGAACACTTAGCATATTAGGTTTTTATTATATAGGATTATCTCTTCATGGACACTTAGGTTATTTCCATACGTTGGTTATTATACACTAGAGCAGTGGTTCTCAACCTTCCTAATGCCGCAACCCTTTAATACAGTTCCTCATGTTGTGGTGACCCCTAACCATAAAATATTTACATTATGATTCATATCAGTAGCAAAATTACAGTTATGAAGTAGCAATGAAAATAATTTTATGGTTGGGGGTCACCACAACATGAGGAACTGTATTAAAGGGTCGCGGCATTAGGAAGGTTGAGAACCACTGCACTAGAGGCCCGATGCACGAAAATGCACAAGAGTAGGCCTTCTTTCCCCTGGCTGCCGGCACCAGCTTCCCTCTGGCACCCAGGACCCTGGCTTCGTCTGGAAGAACATCTGGTCTAATTATCTATAATAATAAAAGCATAATATGCTAATGTTGCAATGAACAAAAAGGTATATATATATCTTTTCAAGGTAGTGTTTCCATTTCCTTTGGACATATTCCCAGAAGTGGAATTGTTGTATCATATGATAATTCTATATTTAATTTTTTTAGAAACCTTCATATTGTTTTCCATAATGACTCTACCTATTCATAATCCCACCAACAGTAGACAAGGGTTTCCTTTTCTCCACATCCTAGCCAGTATTTATCTCTCTCTCTCTTTTTTTTTTATAATGGCTATCCTAATAGGTGTGAGGTGTTAGTTCATCGTGGTTTCAATTTACATCTCCCTAATGACTAGTGATGTTTAACATCTTTTCATATACCTATTGGCCCTTTGTATGGCTTCTTTGTCCATCTTTTAATTGGATTTTTTGTTATTGAGTTTTATGAGTTCTTTATATATTGTATATATAAGGTTTGCATGTATTTTTTCCATTCCATAAAGATTGTTTTTTCACTTTGTTGATTGTTTCTCTAACTGTGTAGAAGCTTTTTATTTCCACTTGATTTTTTGTTATTGTTGTTGCTTGTGCATTGTTAGTTTTATACTATTGTAGTCAGAAAGTTAGTTGGTATGATTTTAATCTTCTAGAATTTACTAGGACTTATTATATGGCCTCACATATAGTCTATCCTGAAAATGTACAGAGTGTACTTGACAAAAATGTGTATTTAGCTGTTCTCAGATAGAATGTTCTATATATTCTCTGTTAGGCCTATTTGATTTATACTCTTGTTCAAATTCCCTGTTTTCTTATTGATTCTCTATCTGGATGACCTACATATAATCAGAAGGTATTAAAGTCCCCAATTTTATTGTATTGCTTGTCTATTTCTAATCTGTTAGTTTTTGTCTTATGTGCTTAGGTGTTGCAATATTGGGTACATAAATATTTACAATTGTTATATCTTCTTGTTGGATTGACCTCTTAATAATTATGCAATGGCCTTCTTTGTCTCTTGTTACCATTTTTTAAATTTAAAATCTATTTTAACTGATATACATATAGCTAATCCTACATTTTATAGTTACCATTTGCTTGAAGTATCTTTTTCCAGCCATTCACTTTCAGTCTATCTGCATCATTAAGACTAACATGAGAATATCATTGGATCTTGTTTTTATCCATTCTATTTCTTCTGATTAGAGAATTTAATTTACTAGTACTTATATTTAAATTAAGTATTTATAAGTAAGGACTTACTACTGCCATTTTGTAGGTCCTTTCTTCCTTGCTTCTTATCCTGCTGTTTGTTTTTATGACTTGTGTTATCAGTATGCTTTGACCTCTTTATCATGATGTTATTTGTAAAATTACTGCAGGTTTTTCAGTTGTTGTTTCTATGAGGCTTCATAAAATATCTTAAAATTATAACACCCTTTTTAAAGCTAATAACAACTTGACTTCATTAGAATTCATAAGCTTTACACTTTTGCTTTCCCTCCCTCTCATATTTGTTATTAATGTTACAATATTTTCATATTGTGTAATTAATAACTAATTATTATAGTTAGTAACAACTTTAGTTTAAAATTTTTTTTAAATATAGTAAAAATAACTGAGTTATGCACCACTGTTACCATATTACAGAATGTAACTTTGACTATATATTTACTATTACCAGAGAGTTTTATACTGCCTTATGTTTTTATGATGTTAATTTTTCTCCTTTCATTTCCACACAAGGAACTCCCTGTAGCATTTCTTGTAAGGCAGGTCTAGTTGTAATTAATTTCCTTAGTTTTTCTTTGTTTGGAAAAGTCTTTATCCTTCCTACATTTCTGAAGGACAGCTTTGCTGGGCATAGTATTTTTGGTTGACTGATTTTTTAAAGAATATGTCATGCCATTCTTTTCTGCCCTGAAAAGTGTCTGTTGAGAAATCCTCCAATAGTCTTATGACAGTTCACATGAATGTACCTTCTCTCTTGCTGCTCTTAAAATTCTTTCTTTGTTTTTCTTCCCTTCTGGCTTTTGCAGCCATATTTGGGATATTTTGGGCCTATAGGATCTGGATGTCTATTTCTCTCCTCAGGTTTGGGAACTTTTGAACCATTATTGCTTTTTTTAAAAAAAATGTATATTTTTATTTCAGAGAGAAAGGGACAGGGAGAGAGAGAGACATCAATTATGAGAAAGCATCATTGATAGGCTGCCTCCTGCATGCCCCCTACTGGGGTTTGAGCCCACAACCCAGGCATGTGCCCTTGACCAGAATCAAACCTGAGACCCTTCAGTCCCCAGGCTAATGCTCTATCCACTGAGCCAAACCAGCCAGGGCAAGCCATTATTGCTTTAAATATACTTTCACTCCATTTCTCTTTCTCTTCTGAAACCTCCGTAATGTACAGGGTTGGACAAAATAGGTTTACATTTGTTCATATGGAAAAGAATAATACAAGAACAAAATAAACTCTGTTTCTTGTACTCTATAAACCTATTTTTGCTCCACCCTATTTACAGGGTGTCCCCCAAACATGTATATACACTTTAACAGCTGATAGCTCAATTGATATTTATTTCTTTTCAGATTTAACCCATTGGAATTAATAATGGCAGCCAAAGTATGTACACATTTTTTGGGGGAGATATCCTGTATATTGTTTCTTTTTATTGTGTCCAATAATTCCCATAAGCTTTCTTCACTCTCTTTCTTTTGGTCCTCTGACTGGAAAATTTCAAATGTCCTATTTTCTAGATTCCTGCCTCTTCTGCATGGACATTGCTTTTTAAAGCTCTCTATTGAAGTGTTTAGTTATTCTATTTTTTAGCACTAGAATTTGTTTTTTGATGGTTTCTAGTTATTTGTTGAACTTCTCAGTTTGTTCATGCATTGTCCTGATTTTTTTTTAACCTTAAGAGTCCATAGATCTTCATTTATTTGGGGTCATTTATTAGATCTTTATTATTTTCCTTTGGTAGTGTCACAGTTACATGATTTTTTGTGATCCTTGATTCCTTATATTGGTATATGCTCATTTGAGTAAGTGGTCTCCTCTCTCAGACTTTGCAGATTCATTTTGGCAGAGACAGCACTTCACTAGTCAGCTTAATTTGAATTTCTGGATGTGTATGCTGATAATGTCTTTGAGAAGATTGGCCCAGCTATTAGGGTCCATTATTGGGTGAGGTAACTGTTTGAGCTCTCAGGTCGGGAGGGGAAGGTTTTTTCAATGACATGGCTCCCTGCCCAAGTGAGACTGTAAGATAGGCTTCAGGATTACTAGATGGTCAGGAATGGTTACAATACTGAGCAGTAGATGGGGCTGTAACTTAGTTTCCCTGCTCTCACTGGGCACCAGGGTAAGACCCAGAGCCTGCATGGCCTATTGTTTGAGGAGCCAAATTAGGGAAGAAGAGTATGCCCTAAATGTTTTGTTTAGGGAAGGCTACCTTTTGCTCCATAGATAGGGAAAGCCAAACGCCGTACTCTCTGTTCACGTGCTACTATAAGCAGAGCCATTGGATGGGCTATGCAACTTACCAGGTACTCTGGTGAAGTTCCTTAGTTGGACAGGCTGATGACTCTATTCAGCAATACAAGTGTTTGCAAAAGTAGGTTTACAGTTGTGAGTATGAAAACACAGTTTATTCTTGTATTATTATTTCATATCCTTACTTGTGATTTATCTTTTAGGTAATGATGGCTGGTAATCTAACCTACTTTTGCCCACCCCTATAAGTGGAGCTAGAAATTAGTTTCCTGCCTGGGAATAGGAGAAGAAACAGCTGCTGTGCCAGTAATGCTCTTTCTTTGATCTTGACTCAAGCCAACCCATATCTCTAGATCCCTGCTTAAATAGGGACCTTGGCTTTGCTCTGGCAGCAATCAGCCCTGCCTCTCAGCTTGAGAGTCACTGGATTATGCAGCTCCTAGGTGCTCACATTTACTGGCAGATTACTTATGGAAGCAGAGTGAATCTAATGACCTCTCATTCAAACTAGGTAAATGACCACCTGGCCCCAAAGATAAACCCTTATCAATACCCTTATCTTGAAGCAGAAAAAAGGCAAATATAGCTAGAAAATGGTATCATAAAGTATTTATGAGTAACACACATTATGCAATGTGGGGACACTTTTATGTTTTCTAAAGAAACAATATTTAAAGAATGTGCTAGTGGGAAAGAAGTTAATGAGTATAAGTTGTAAGTACTTTAAAATTTTAAATTGAAAAATTTATAAATCTGTTTTTATATAATATGTCTCAAAATGTCAAGGTAACAGGAATGATAATATTCAATATACCCAGGAAACATTACAATTATGCAAATTAAAGTCAATATTTTGATATAATTTTTGTGATAATTAATTACAGTATTTTGTTAAATACAAACAATCAACATGACAAATCTTCAAGAAAAACTATATTCAAATACTGTTAAATCTCCTTTTGAAAGCTCGGTCTCCATAATTAAGTGTTGCACCACCACATGAGCCACACACTCAGGGTAAACCATATCAAAGAAGAATGAAGGCAGATTTAAGAAAGAATGACAACACTAAATGAAAATTACATGTAGTATTGAGATTAAAAAGGTCTTAACAGTTCTACATGCAGCATCTGTAGATAGCAGGTAGGAATACAATTATTTACATATAAACTGCTTACATACAACAGTCATATAACTAAATCTCTACATTATGCTGCAGTACTATGCAAGAAATACAATTGTCTGATTGATATGCAGAATGTTTGCTGGGACGATGACAGCCAAAGTAAGTTCAAAGTCACAGAAAATGTTGTCTTCAGCCTAGTGTAAAATGTACAATTACTTCCTATTCTCTTTCTGTTTAAAGGTGACTACTAATATCTTTTCCCTAGGCTACTTGTTCACTGTAGCTTATTATCATTACAAAGTATTAAAATGGATGAGCTTTTCCATATTGTGTTCGTATTGGGAAGGGCATGTTTAAGACAGCTCACTGGCAAAGTTTTTGGAGAAAAAAAATAGCCTTTAGTCCTCCATTAAAAATTACCAGGCAGTTTGTTTTTTAGGATAAAACTCTCTAAATTGCATGCTTACTAATTTCTCTTTCCTGATAATTTCGTTTAATATAACAAAACCAGAGAGAAGAAGTGAGCAGTATCTAATTAATATCTTCTAATGCCCAACTAATGTCAAGCATGACTCCAATTTATAGCTGAACTGTATTTTTACATTGAAAAATTCAATTACATTTACTGACAGACTTTGAAATGCCACATTATTTATATTGGCAAACTTTACAGGCTCACAGTATATTTATTAACACTCTTTCCACAGAATAAAGCATATATACAATACAGATCACTGCATCCTTCATTTTTTAATCTTTCAAAGTGATATGTGTATCTACCAGAACAGCAACGGCCTAAGAGAGCCAAAAGACCAAATAGAAGCAGACATTAATGTGCCCTTTTTTCAAATTCTCCAGGCAAAACAAGGTAACCTTGACATTTCGCTATCCTCTCTGGCTCCTGCTACATTTTTCTCATTCTCTTCCTTTGGTACCTCCCTCTAATTCCCCCCAACTCCATCCCAGTTCCTGTAAGCGCACAGCACAATCACAGGGCCCTCCCTATACACATCAACAATTTTGAGCTGTGAAGAGGTTCAATTGCCACATTGGTGACTCAGTTGCAATGCACAAATCATTTTCTGGGATAGCTGGAGGACATGACAGTGACAGAGAGACATCTGTTGGGTAGATTGGAGGCAAAAAGGGGTTATTCACAGCTGGTGCATTAGTCCTGTTAGCCACAAGGCCACCAAAGTGTCCCTGTCCTCCAGTTTCCTTCCCCTTCTTTCTGCCTGCTCCCTGCTGTCAGCTGCCAAAAGATATCTGTTCTCACCCTTTGCTGAATGAAAAGGTGCTAATTCATGACTTCAGGATATGTCAGAACATACAGTACTTACAAGTGTTTGGAGATGCAGCCAACCTGACCATGGGGAAAAGACATAAGTACTAAAGGGACATTTTCTTGAAAAGGGGAGGGGGGAACAATCAGGGACTATTCCTTTTCTTTGACTGCAGACCAGGAATGGGGTAATTGGGAGGGGAACTTCCTTAGCTTCAAGCTACCTTTTCATTTCTCCCTCCCTGCACAAGATATCTAATATCCTTTGCAATCCTGAGTATCCTACAAAGTATGTATTCTGCAATCTGATCTTGGCAACTATACCAATTAACATAAAATAAATAATTCAAAATAATTACAGGATTATATTAGAGTATTTTAAGAATGTATTTATTTTTATATGCTGAGAAGAGCCAAAATTAGAAAGATAATGAAACAGACATTCTACTTTGCCCATTGTAGCTGTAATCAGATGACTCATTGCTATATATTACTTAAATGTTTCTTCCTTCTCAGCTAACACCTAGTATATAAAATCAATTCCACTTACCACTAAGAAAAAGGAATTCCCCTGGGAACTGACAAAATCAGGACAACTCCTTTAACATCCAGAATCTGCATCTAAATCTCATCTCTGTGTTTTTTTTTTGTTTGTTTTTTTTATTCTGATAAGCCTCCAGTTTCATCTGGACTATCAAAATAATTTAAGTTACATAGCTGAATGAACGCTATAAACATTGACAGATATGCTACTGAAAGAGCAATATTGCACACAAAAGAACATCATAGGTCTAGAATGCAAAATAGTTTAAAAAAATATAACAAGAGAAAAGATGTGCATTGGGCAGCACCACGGAAGGTCTATGAGCTCAGACCCTGAAACACAATCTCAAATTACTGATAATATTTTGTTGTTGTTACCAGTTCTCATAATATTCTTGTGGCTTAGGTGATGGAAAGAAAACAGCAAACAAATCTGAAACAAGCCAAAGTATCACTTGTCAATTGGATTAGATGGTCATCTACTAACCTAAAATTTTCCAGAGGAAAAAATAATTTTTTTTCAGAAATAGTAACACTTCCTTTCTGAAATCAAAGGAGTTTAATCACTAGCTAGCTTAGAACCTTAATAGGATTATATATTTTTCATGTACAGAATGTCGTATTTTAATCCTATTTTGAAAGTATGGCAAAGACATAAATTTATTCAATTTATTTTGCTTTAATTTAATTTTTACTATGTATTTCTAAGTTTGTGGGTATGCTTTGTTTCCTATGTATTGTAATAGAAAAAATTGAAAATATCATAAATTAGTATATATCTGTATATTATCCAAATATATGCTTAAACTATACAAAGAAATGCTGATCTGCTAGAAGGATTTATTTAAAAAAAAAACACACAGTAAAATAGCTCTTTAAACAATTTGAGTATAATAGGAAATTGCTGAACAAGTTGTTGAAAATGGCTCAAAAATGCACTTTCCAAGAATCTTGCAACCTAAATAACTGAATTCATTTCCATTAATAAGCTAAATTATGATAGAAATAAATTTTGTAGAAAATTAAAAATTCCTTCTCTATAATATATTCTGAAATGTAACTATACAGAATATAATTTAAAATCAAGCTATTTATATATGGATAAATAAATGCAATGTGATGTTTCCCATAGTGAAATAATTATTTCCAATAGTTAAAATAAACAACAAATGAAGACCAATCTTAAAACTTCCCTGAGCAGACAAAACCAGTTTACTTATTCAAGCAAAGCTTAAGTCAAGACTGACCTGGGTCATTTTTTTGCTTATGCCTCTGGAAATCATAAGCAAAACTGGAACTGTTTCCAAAAGTTGCTATGAAGTAACTGACCATTTCCCTATCATTTAAGAAAATTCTAATATCATCTATATCAAAATTCTAATATCTATAATAATAAAAGGGTAATATGCTAATTAGACCGGACATCCTTCCTTACAAAGCTGGGGCCAGAAGGAAGCCTGCGGGCGGCCAGAGGGAAGCTGGTGCCAGCAGCCAGGGGAAGGAAGGCTGCCTTTTGCACGAATTTTCGTGCATCAGGCCTCTAGTCATATATAAAAGGCTAATAAGTAAAGTGTCCCTTCGGGAGTTCAGTTGCTTGCTGTGACTTGCCCTGACCACCAGGGGGAAGTGCGGGACATGGTGGGCAACCAGCAGTGGCAGCAGGACACTGAGGTAGGGAAGGAGGCAGGGGAATGGTGTGGTGGTGGAGTGAGGGCAGTGAGGGAAGAAAGAGGTGGGGAAGTGGGAAACCTCATCCAATGGCCAGGCCTAGGGACCCTACCCATGCACAAATTTCATGCACCAGGCTTCTAGTACCTAATAACTGAAGTATTAACAATCACTGCTTTGTCACTATACTATAGTACAAGCTGCTTTATAACAATATATATTCTTGAGCCTCATTCCATGTTTTGGTTTGAGTGCTCCCAGTTTGCAAACTGTCTTTTGGCCAGTGCCCAGTAAACCTTTACTAATCACTACTTTGGTGACTCATGGGTTTTTCTTTGGTTATTTCTGAATTTTTGACCCTTTATTTTAAAATGCAATAAATGTTCAAAGTAGTAACTCTGGGTTGTACATATAAAGTTATAGCCTTATTTACAAACATGCAAAATATTTACATATAAATATACAATATATATTATATGAGCATTAAATAATAATGCTTTTTGTTTACTAAAATAAAAATTTGGCCCTAACCGGTTTGGCTCAGTGGGTAGAGCGTCGGCCTGTGGACTGAAAGGTCCCAGGTTCAATTCCGGTCAAGGGCATGTACCTTGGTTGCAGGCACATCCCCAGCAGGCGGCAGCTGATCGATGTTTCTAACTCTGTATCCCTCTCCCTTCCTCTACGTAAAAAAAATCAATAAAATATATTTAAAAATTTTGGCAAAGTGTATTTTAATATATTAATATATTATTATCCTTTTTAAATTAACTTCAGCTCTATCAACTCTCAGCTTATTTTGATAAAAATATTTATCATAACAAGTAATGAAATAATTATAAGTTTTTTCCCCCAGCTTACCTTGGTACATAAAAATAATAAATCATTAGTCTGGTGACATTTTAGTTTGCAAATAACTCAATGTTAGGATGATTTTGTAAAGAAAATACTATATAAACTTTATATTATATTAATAATTGTTCCTTTTATCCTCAAAAAATAAAGTCATATATTTCATTATATCTGATATACAGCATAAGTCCAACAAAATATAAATTACTTTTAGAAGGAAATCATATCTAGTTTAAAATTACTCCCTGATCATTACTCATGTACCAAAAAGATTACTAAGTAATAATAAAATATTCTGTTCAAAGTTGGTTGTTAGTTACTCCATATCAGAATAAACCAAAGAATAGAAAGTAGTTAAGGCAATTAATGGAGATAATTTCATTTTATTCCAAAAGAATAAAGGAAAAATGTATAAGTATTAATAAATTTTCCTAGTTTATGAACATTCAATTTTTGTTTTGCCTGTATATGCGTTTTGCTTTCATAATACCCAACAAGTTTTAAGAATAAACTAGAAGACAGTATAAAGAAGAGGTAATATATATAGGACATTAAAATACACATTTGAATATATAAAAGGACATGGAGGAGACTTCTGGTAGAGATGGTTGAATGGATAAATACTGTGCTCATCTCCTTCCATAACCTCATTAAAATTATAACTAAATTAGAGGACAGCCATCATTGAGAACCACCGGAAGACCAGCTGAACAGAAGTTTTCTAACTAAAGATATAAAGAAGCTGCCATAAGGAGACTAGCAGAAGGATTAGAGATGCAGCACAGGCCGGTCCTATACACATGTTGTGGTAATTAGGAATTGGGAGGGATATCTTAGTTACAGAGTTCTCCCCTGAGAATTGAGGGGTCTTAGTCCCTCGCCAACCCAGGGCACCAGTGCCAGAAAGGGAAGTGTCCCTAACATCTGGTTGTGAAAACCAGCAGGAATTGCATTAGAATGAGATTAAGGTCTGCTGGAGTCCCAGGCATTCCTTTTAAGGGGCACATGCAGACTTGCCCACACATTTATTTGCTCTAGGCAGCAGCTCAAAAAGCACCAGGAACATACGGAGAAGAATGGAATTGGCCAGCTTCAGGGTGAGGGCTGGAGGAATAGGGGTCAGGGCAGCTCTCTCCAGGAAGGAAGCTCTGGTCTGTGCCATTGTTCCTTTGTTGAGCACTCCTCCCACCCAGCCTCTAGGTGCAGGCAGGATCCAAATCTGTGCTCTCCATTAACCTGGCTAACACTATTCAACCTGCCCTGTTGATTCCCTGAGACCCTGCCCCATCCAATTTACGCTCCCAGTTCAAACCACTTCCAGTAGCTTTCCCACAAAGGTGGCCTGTCTTGACTCACACTGCAGACTTTCCTAACATCTTTCAAGTCCACAAACCCCAAACAAGCAGTGGCTGGCCATGCCATTCCTGTACCTCTTGCTAAATGGTCCCAACCCTGACACAATGGCAACCAGTCTCACTTGCTTTGTAACCCCCATCAGGTATTCAAAAGCCTGTCATAAGATGCAATTAGTGTTGGTTTGGAATATAGCCTTTACCAAGAGGCCACAAGCCTGGCACTAGTTGTGGGCTGGCCTCAGCGTACACTGTGGTGCCCAGAAAGGGTCATAAACACAATACTAGTGGCAGCCAGCTTCAATTCGCAGTACAGCTTCTTGTAAGAACCTTTTAAGTCCAGCACAAGGAGAAACTAACCATAGGTCACTTTGTAGCCCCAACAGGGCACAAATGTGACAAACCCACAGCTAAGATTATATTCAATGGTAAAAACAGGAAAGCTTTTTCTTTAAGATCAGGAACAAGACAAGTATGCCCACTTCAGCATAATATTGGAAGTCATAGCCATGGCAATCAGATTAGGACCGTGGTCGGCAAACTGCAGCTCGCGAGCCATATGCGGCTCTTTGGCCCCTTGAGTGTGGCTCTTCCACAAAATACCACGGCCTGGGCGAGTCTATTTTGAAGAAGTGGCATTAGAAGAAGTTTAAGTTTAAAAAATTTGGCTCTCAAAAGAAATTTCAATCATTGTACTGTTGATATTTGGCTCTGTTGACTAAGGAGTTTGCTGACCACTGGACTAGGACAAAATAAATAAAAGGCATTCAAATTATAACAGAAGAAGTAAAGCTGTCATTATTTATAGATGACAATGTAAAAGTATACAAAATTAATATTTAGAATTTGGTTGCATTTTATAGACGAACTAGAGGCCTGATGCACGAAATTCATGCAAGGGGCTCAGCCCTCGCAGTCCCGGCTTCGTCTGGAAGGTCATTAGGCTATCCGGTCTAATTAGCATATTACGCTTTCATTATTATAGATAACAAACTATCAGAAAGTGAAATAAGACAACAACCCCATTTATAATTACATCCAAAATACTAAAAAGCCTAGGAATAAATTTAACCAAGGAGAAAAAGGACCTGTAATCAGAAAACTATAAGGTATTAGATAAAGAAATTGAAGACACAAACAAATGGAAGCATATATCATGTTCATGGATATGAAGAATGAACATTGTTAAACTGGCCAAACTACCAAAACAATTTACAGATTTAGTGCAATGCCTATAAAAATTTCAATGGCACAGAAACTAGAACAAATACTCATAAAATTTAAATAGAAGCTCAAAAGACTCAGAATAGTCCAAGCAATCTTGAGAAAGAAGAACAAAGTTGGAGGTATCATGCTACCTGATATCAAACTATACTACCTGATATCAAACTATATTACAAGGCTACAGTAAACAAAACAGTATGGTACTGACATAGAAACACACACAGTTGAATGGAACAGAATAGAGAGCCCAGAAGTAAACCATAACTACATGGTCAAATAATCTATGAGAAAGGAGTCTAGAATAATACAATGGAGTAGTGACAGTCTCTGAAGAGAGATGTTGGGAAACCTGGACAGACACATACAAAAGAATGAAACTCTTACACCAAATACAAGACGGATTAAAGCCTTAAGTGTAAGACCTGAAACCATAAAACTCCTAGAAGAAACATTGACAGTAAACTCTTTGCCGTCTCTCATAGCAATAATTTTTTGGATATGTGTCCTCAGGCAGGGGAAACAAAAGAAAAACAAATGGGACTACATCAAACTAAAAAGTTTATGCACAGCAAAGGAAACCAACAAAACAAAAAGATAAGCTAAGGAATGGGAGAAGATATTTGTCAATGATGCATTTGATAAGGGTTTAGTATCCAAAATATAAGGAACTCCTAAACTTAACACCAAAACAAAAAAATCCGATTAAAGTATTGTCAGAGTAAGTGAATAGACATTTGTCCAAAGAGGACATATAGATGGCAAATATATATGTGGAATGATGCGTTGATCTGACAGGCTAATTGGGTAGTTCACACAAAAAACAGCTGAAGTATGGCTTCCCACAAATATACAAAGTACAGGCCATGATAATCTATGAACAAGTTAACATTAAGAGGAAATTGAAGCCTGGAGTTAGATAAAACATTTAGGTTAAAGGGAAAAGAAACCACTTGGTGTGGAGAAGGGAAAACACAGAGGCAAACAGTGGGAGCATAGCTAGACATCATTAAAAATGAGTCACAAACTCTTGTGCTGAGGTCCATCAAGAGGCATTGGCTCCGGTGTCAGCTACAGTGATTCCTGGTTCTGCAAGATATTTCTTGTCCCTCCATGAGTTCTCTCACCCTTTTGTAACAATATCTACAACCTCCCCTCTTGAGCAAACTAGTAAGTCCTATTTGCATGCATCCAAAAGAATCTCACTAAAAATTATTTTCAAATAGTTAATAACTCCTGCCTTGAAGGCTCGGCTAATTTTCCCTATTATACCAAACATTTACTTGCTCTTCTATGGAAGTTTATATGCAGATCCTACAGTCTCCTTCAAATAAACAAATTCTGCTCTCAAACTTTTACTGTGTTCAGTGACAGGGTAGGAGAAATTGTTCCACTTTCACTCATTAAAGGAAACCTTTTTTGCTGCTAAGCAAGCTGACACGTTTTCTCTTTCCTTCCTGTATACTTTCTCCTCTTGATCATTTTATCTGAACTATTCATTATCCTTGCTCACAGTCAACCGAATTTTCTTTTTATATGAAACCTTCAAGTTAACTAAGAATAAAATTAATTAATTAGCATGTTTGATTTTCGATCTTTACTGTCTTCGAAGGAAATATAACCGTCATTGATATATGAAGAGGTTGATAAATTAACCTTTATGTGCTGTTGAATTTTTTAATTTTAATTACTACTCTGCCTTATGTTTTATTCATATATAAAATTGTTTGCATTAGCACATATTTCCCAATAAAATTATAAATAATGAAGGATAGAAATGCCTTATGATACTGAATAAAAATTATTGCTACATTTTCTTTTTGTCCAAAAGTTAGTAGTGAATAGTAATACTTTTAATACTCTCTCTTAAAAGTAAAGATGTGCAAATACACACTAAAAACATTCAAATTATTTTGCAGTAGTTTAAAAATTGCAAATTAGATTTGTTAATCTGGAAGCCAACCAATAGTCTTCTAAAAAATCGTCTTAGAATTTGTGGTTCTGAGATGAGGAAATCTTTTGCAAAGAATATCATTTATAAAGCAGGCACTATACATAGAAATACCCTGTAAAGTGCTACAGAAATGTAAAAGATCAAGCTGTATTTCATTTTCTAGAGATAGGACAGTAAAAGTACAAAAATGAAGGAATTGTGGGAACCTGATATACTCAAGGCTTCAGAAAAAATATAACCTCTTGAATGTTCTTTCTTTTTAGAGCAGAAGAATGACTAGCATTCTCAAGATCCTATAATTTTCATGCCTGCTAAGATTTAAACTTGTAACATACAATCTGCGCTTCTTTATAAGTTCTGATTGACAGCTTAATAGAACAGTCTGGTTCTCTGCCTTTCTGGATGATAAGTGTAAACAGTGTAGTTATCAGAAGGTAATACCCTACCATTAGTGGGTCTCCCCATAGTCTTTCACAGCAATGAAAGTAAGCTTGATATATTTACTCGCACAAATGCTTGCAGGGAAACTCAGTCTAGGTGTTTGGAAATATTTGCCTCTAGCTTGGAGATGTTATTGAAGAAACGCTCGGTCACTACAGTTTTCCATATTACGTATCATGGGTGTATATAGGGGCTTCCCCACAATGGAAGGGAAGAAAAGTTGTTGCTGTTCTACACTACTTTTTTTTTTTTTAATTCCTAGAATGTATTTTTATCAACTGACCTCACTTCAGATTTCTTGGGTTAATTTTCCCTGACTTTGAACAACAATTCAATTTCCCATTGTTGCCAGAGAGAGGTGGGAATGGACCAAAAGAAAATATTAACAGACGAGCTTGACTGGGCCAGACCCAGCTTCAGATAGGAGCCTTCTGGGCTTTTCCTAAATATCCCCTTTGGGGAAACTTCATAAATGTAGTAAAATGTTATAACAATGTTGAGGGATAAACAGAAGGCAAGACCTCATCTTAGGGGGACGGATCTTGATCCATGTTCATAATCTGGATTCAGATGTCACAAGGGAGCAGCAAAGGAAATCCAACAATAGGAAGGGACACAATCACCCTGATGAGGAGGGTGAGCCTGGCTGAGCAAAGGAGTCACTTAAAAGCACTGTGAGAGTTGCTTTGAGTCTGTCCCATACCTCATCCCCGCTCTCTGAAATAAGAATTTAATATTTCTGCCCTAACCGGTTTGGCTCAGTGGACAGAGCATCGGCTTGCGGACTGAAAGGTCCCAGGTTCGATTCCGGTCAAGAAAGGGCATGTACCTTGGTTGCGGGCACATCCCCAGTAGGGGGTGTGCAGGAGGCAGCTGATCGATGTTTCTCTCTCATCGATGTTTCTAACTCTCTATCACTCTCCCTTCCTCTCTGTAAAAAATCAACAAAATATACTTTTAAAAAAAGAATTTGATATTTCTGTCATGAATGCTGGACATGTAAAGTAGAAGGCAGTACCTTGCAAGAGAAAGACTAGCTATCGGTAGAGAGGAAGCTCAGGGGGCTGTTCTTTACATTTTTGTGTCTGCTTTATCCTTAATAGTAAAAAATCAAGAATAAAAATTCAGTTGCATTCTGCATACCTAGTTCAAGCAAACATGAAGAGTTCAGAAACTATCCAGAAAATCATCAGAGCCTACTGAGAATATAATCTTTCTCCTGTGCCCCCACATTTTCTAAGTAATGATTACTAAGCACATACCTATCTCTGGTTTATTCACATTTTGATGACTTGAGTCTTTCAGAGAAATGCTTGATCTGCCATGTTTTCTCTACATCCCTTTATTTCTCTCTAAAATGATATCTGAGAATATAGATGCCTGTTCCTTGACAGTCTAGATATTAGAGTGCATAACTGAATTAGTCCCTGGATTGATGGCATCTGAGGTGATAGCGGGCTGGTGGAATTCCTGGAAGACCTGCAGTCCTTTGCTACCACTGAAGCTAGTGAAAGAGTGCTCTCTGATGTATCACCAGTGGTTCTGAAGAGCGTGGCCATCTCCTTATGAGGACAGGGGCACATCCCAACACTCTCTATCCATGAATTCAATTGTTCTCAGGTCTCGGTGGCCCACCTTGTAGCTTTAGCTGGTTTTGTCCAATCTCAGCTGCAATCCTGACACACAAGAATCCCTATGACATTTCCTTAACCTGAAGGAACAGAGGGGTGACTGGAATGCTAATTTGGGTTCTTTTATACCCATTCCAGGAGTCATACTCTTTCTTCTGTTGCAGTTTCTATTTTAAGAAAATTATAAAGGAAAACTACAAACAAGAGATAAAAATATTTAGATGTTCAAAGTTTGAATAGTTGCTCACACTGACTTACATATGAACAATGCACAGTTTGACCTGAGAGCAGGAGAAGATGATATTATAAGTAGTTTTGGTGTCAAGGTAGGTTGAACCTTTTATTTTCAAACTTAAAATATGGGAGAAAAAATAATTAACAAAAGAAGATTCACTGGGCCCTGATTCAGAATAATACCCTTAACAAATACAAATTCTAGAACATCAAAATAGATAATGCCTGGAAATGTGACAGGTAGGATCTAGTCCTTCTAATAGACATCAAAATCAGAATTAAAATATTGAGCATAGAATTTGTGTCAATACTTCAAATGTGCCTGACACTGATCAATCTCCATTATATTAAAATTATTTACCAATTAATTCAAAGTTTTTAAAACCAAGGTCTTATGTACTTCTAATAGTCTCACAGAGCATTTTGCTGATAATAGCCACCCAATATATGTTTATTAAATAAATTATTCAGTTTTATTAAAATTTGGTTGTTTTAATCTTGCTAGAAATAAATGGGTCAGCTCATAGACTGAAAATCTTTTATTATATAAAATTATCTATTATAATATAGCCTGTGGCATTTTGTGACAGTAAATCTTATAAAAACATTATTTTAAAGAGCCTCATTTATTTAGGCCACAACTAGAGTAATTCTCTCCATTAATATTTCTATGTGAGAAGTTTGAAAATTAATTATATGTAATAAGAGATTGGGTAAAGGGAAAGAGGAAATTGGGGTAATTTAAATGAAGGTTGAAACCCTGAAACCATCCTTAATAGTAATTTAAAACATATAAAGATAGCAAGTGATAAATGATTTTTTAATTCTACTGTGAAAACATACAAAAAAAAACATGCCTTACTTAAACAGAATATTTTAGATATAAGAAATATATTTCTGATTGTAAGGTACAAGTTACCAGCAAAATGAATTCTGACAGCAATCTTTAAATTATTCATAATAAATACAGATTTGTGTGTTTTTGTCATCATAGCAGTCATAGTCAGAATTTTCATGTTATAGTTCATGAACATCTACCACTCTTTTCTAAGGTCAACAAGGCTAAACTGTCCAGTCCATCCCATATTGGCTCAGCAAGGCCAAAGCATCAAGAAGACTCTTCTCTTTCAGGTCCGGCCCTCCATTACTATGATTCAGCCCAGGAACCCTGCTGCCTGCACAGAGGAGCTCCAGCTAGACCTGGGCTGCCCTCTCCCTCCCTAAGTGCTTCTACAGACCACCGGAGGCCCACATCCTATGAAAAGGTATTTTCCAATGGCAAGCTGAGTCTTCCTGAGAGTTGTGCTCTCTTTGAAGAGGTCTGAAGCTCAGGCGTGGGATAAAAGGGATTCTTATTAATCTTTAGCTCCTGTCTTATCCTCTTCTCCTCAGCCTGGAGGTAGTGACTGCCCTTTTGAATCAGTTACTTCTGGACTCCCTAGAATCTTTTCTCCCCCTCTCAATAGTTAACTACTTTCTACCAGGAAACAGTTCTTTATGTTTAATTTTTCTTATTCAAATAACCAGTGAAGTTTTAGTTCACCTGATTTACTTCTTTATAAACTCGTAATGTAACTCAGTTTATTGATGGAGTTTCATCTGGTATTGACCTGTATCTTTGTTCTGGTGACATATCTGATCTGAGGAGTTACATGATAATGCTTAAAAAACAATATTTGTTTCTATTTTAAAAAACATGGAAACAGGGAATAAGAGTTAAAAAATCAAATCTAATTTCATTATCATTCTGAGCATATAGGAACTGCAAAAAATATACTTTGTTTTTGAAAATGTGGCTATCATTTCTATAGCACTCTCTTACACTCCCACTTATCAACTATTGGTCAAATGCTTTCTTTGGAACCAACATTTGGAGTCTCTTACTCACAGTATACATAGAAAATGATTACTTTCTGCTTGCTACCTTAGCAGAGTAATTGGAACAAATACATTTTAAGACTCACTCCAAGTGGTACATTTGCAAGTCTAAGTAAGTTGTTTGATGGATTTGGAAGTGCATCTTTTGTATGGCCAACTGTTCTTTTCTTAAAGTTAGTAAAGTTTCACAACTTTGAGGTTTGTGAAAAGGGAAAACTGTAATTTTAGCAGACAGTGTTGTTCTTAGGCATGGACAAACTTGGGTTCCTGCCCAGCTTCCCAACTGTAGGATTGTGCTGCTCTGCGTCTTGCCAGGACCTCTGTTTTCTGCTAATAGACCACAAGTTTTCTTGTGGGTTTTCAATTGTTAAGGATGATAAAAAAAATTTGTATAGGAAACTCAGTAGAAATATAGTGCTTATACCAGAAACACTGAAAAAATATCTTAGTTTAGTGTTCATGGTATTTTTCTCCCTCTCCCTCTCTCTCTCTCTTTTTATCTTTTGGCAGAAATCAGAGGCACAGCCTGGCTCGGCTGACACCTCATCTCAAAAAAAAAGCAGAAAAAGAAGAAGAAAAATCAGAAAAATCAGAAGAAAAGAAAATAGAGGCACAGATGGCACCAAACATTCTCAAAACCTCGATGATGAAAAGTTCTGAGAATACTCAGGGATTGGGTAGCCATCCCTTTGATGAAAGGTTTTTCAAAGATCTATTTCTCAGTTTAGGTTATAGAGACAGGTTGGAAAAGTCTATTTTTTTTAAAAAAAAATAACTATTTAGTCACCCTAAAGAGAAAGGCCTTTATGAAAAAAAAATATGGGTAATGTTAATTTCTCTGGAGAGCTACTCTAAGTGAGGGGGGCAGAGTGAGGGAGGGGGCAACAGTTCTGACCTAAGGTCATTTTTGCTTCTTTTAGGTAGACCTTTATCACAACATAAAAATGACAGCTACCTTAGGCAACTCTATTAGACAATCCTTCCATAAAGTTGTAAAAGCATAAAGACTAAAGAAGAATATTATCATTAACCATTATCAATACCTAATCATAGAAGCAAAATTATCTTCCATGATTTTCAGATAGTTATATGAAAGGCTCCCTTGCCCCACTCAACATCCTTTAACAGTAAAGGAAGAAAGGGTTTAGTCATGACTCTGAAAAAACTTACTTTCAAATTGCAAGAAATAACAAGCACCCAAGGAAACAGAGTAAATCTTATAAGTTTTTACTAAATTATTACACAATGGTAAAACTTAGTAACTATATCGCCTACAAAAAATACAATAAATAACAGCAAATAATATTTAATTGATGTAGAGTAAATATGCATTCTCAATTTTAGGATCCCTTTGAAATCCATCATTTCTGAGAGTCAGAACGAATTTGTGCTTTTCTACAATAAGTACTCCAAAGGGATAGCTTTCTTTTTAAAGAAATAGTTTTAAGAGACTGATAAGAAAATATCAAAGGGTTGCATAGGCTCAGTGAATACATTCAACTTCTTAAAATATTCTCCATGTTAGTATCTGTCTACTCTGCCAAACACTCTTCATCTGAGTCTACCACACCAAAGCAATGTCTATTGCTCCCACATGTCATTCTCAGGAGCCAGGCCTCAGGATGTCTCTTTCTAGCCTTTAGAAGGACATATCTCCTAAAATCCCCATCTAAAATCATTTTACTCCCCATTTTCTCCAGGCTTTGTGAAAATTCTATGATATTCATGCTATGAGCCTTCTTGACTACATATAATCTGTTTATGAGCTATTTCTCATTGACCTGTTCTCAAAAGCACACTGGAGATACTTTACCTATAAACATGTTTCTTACCAAGGGAATCTCCAGCACTGTGGAGGATGATAAGGGAGATTTGGGAAAAATAAAAACCTCCTATCAATCTCAAATGATATTATTTTGTGTTACAACCCAAGTATAAATATATATGAGGGCCAGGTAGGCCCCACAAATGAGTTAGGGAGTATGGGTAGAAGACCATGTGGTGAACAAGAAAATGAACACTATAATTAAAGAGTACAGTTTCTACTCCATTCCATTTTATTATTAACATACAGAATTATAGAGGAAATATTAATCTTAAATAAGATTCCTATTTATCAAAAGAAGCCAGAAATCTAGATTCTTAAGTGAATCTTCTAGTCGTGAATGTTGATTTATTTACATGTAAGGATTGATCAAAACATTTCTGAAGCCTGAATACAACCTATGGCATTGTTTCTGAGGAGGAAGCTACCGAAATGAAAGGCCTTTCTCTGAGGAAAAATTAAAGATCTGAACATTAGTTCGGTGGAGGAGAGAGTGAATACCCAAAGGAGGTAAAGGGAAAGCTCCTGAATGGCACAGTCAAGGCAATAGGTCAGTCTAGGCCCATGGTTGGCAAACTGCGGCTCGCGAGCCACATGCGGCTCTTTGGCCCCTTGAGTGTGGCTCTTCCACAAAATACCACGGCCTGGGCAAGTCTATTTTGAAGAAGTGGCGTTAGAAGAAGTTTAAGTTTAAAAAATTTGGCTCTCAAAATAAATTTCAATCGTTGTAGTGTTGATATTTGGCTCTGTTGACTAAGGAGTTTGCCGACCACTGGTCTAGGCCAACACATTGCCACTCAGAGACTGAACAGTTGATGATATTTAGTGAATTTAACAAGTTTTTAAATAACTTAAAAGAGGGAATCAAGATTTAAAACTTTTTGATAATAAATTATAATTAAATTAAGCTTTTTAAAAAAGCCTATCCTTTCAATTATTTCTGCATATGGTCCCTGCCTCAAGTTTGTTGTCTGTTTTCAGCACCTACATAGAGAATTTAACAGACCCAATTCTTAAGCACTTATATGCCTCACCCAGGCATATCATGAAGATGTCTTGGACACACTGTTGCTTTTTATCTTTTTTTTTAAATATATATTTTTATTGATTTCAGAGAGGATTGGAGAGGAAGAGAGAGATAAAAACATCAATGATGAGAGAGAATCAGTCATCAGCTGCCTCTTGCACACCTCCTACTGAGGATCAAACCCACAACCCGGGCATGTGCCCTTGACCTGAATCGAACCTGAAACCATTCAGTTCACAGGCCGATGCTCTATCCACTTAGCCAAACTGGCTAGGGATGTTGCTTTTTATCTTAATGTTTTCTTTTTCATATCCAATTAAAGCTTAAACTGTATTTGCTAATCTAGTTTCTGTAGTTGTATCAAATAAAAATGGTCATAAGTGAAAATGTTGTGGTGAAACAAAAAGGGTTAAATACAGAAATGATCAGAAAACAGTGGGAACACATTATCCAATACTAGGCAAGAAAACGAGTTAATGTCATTCTCTATTAACCTAACAGTTAAAATAGGACCAAAATATACATAAAAATGAAATAAAACAATTAGGCAACACTTTAAATGGCTCATTATTATTAATTCATTTGGTATTCATTATAAGTGTGCTGGTCATAATGAACTCATTTGATATTAATGGGAATCTTCAGCGGCAATTTCATTATAATGCAGTTTTAATTCATGTGTCATTAAAGTAAAACAATATAAAAATTTGTATTTATTTTTGAATACTGTACTGATCTCTAATTTTTAGAAACATTATGACAATGTTTGTATTTTTTTAAATCAGGTTGAATAGCCAAGAGTTAAGAAAATTACAATGTTTGCTTTGAGCTACACCAGTAATGTTAAAGTTGACAGAGGTCTTTGTAATTAAAATATTCTATGACATTTGGAAACTACAGGGGTTAATGTCTACTGCAAAATTTGTCATATGTAAATATTTGCTAATATTTAACTGTTTCATGCTACTAAATCTTTTTTTTTTTTAATTGACTTCAGAGAGGGACAGAAAGATAGAAACATCAATGATGAGAGAGAATCATTGACTGGCTGCCTCCTGCATACCCCCTATTGGGGATTGAGCCCATAACCTGTGCATGTGCCCTGACCATGAATCTAACCATGACCTCTTGGTTCATAGGTCGACACTCAACCACTGACCTACACTGGCCAGGCCTAATGTTTTGAACCTATTGCTGCCATTTATTATGGTATTAGCAAAGATATTTTGAGCTTTCCATCCTCTGCATTTGTGGAAAGTTATAGGTAAATTCTGTTTGGCATTTCACTGGGACAAACAGAGATTTGAATTATTTCCAAATAATATTTCATTCACACCCAAAAAGTAGAATTGACTTTTTGGTAAAAATTGTATCCTTTTTAGTGAATGGTACCAGATTTTTAAGAACGATAATTGAAGAAAGTTATAGCTAATTCCTCTGTAGAACTGCAACCATAAGGTTTTAATAAAAACTTTCAAAATGGCAGCAGAAATGTACTCAGTAACATGTTTGCTTTTACTTTCCCTGAAGGCAGCTATAAACCATTTTTGCTAAACTGTGTAAGAACTAATGACAACAGACAAACAGCCCAAATCCACAGTCCCATCAACGGGGCCACTAAAAGAGCATTTAATCCTTTCCCAGGGCCTCACTTCAGGCAGTTACACAGCCATGCGTAAGAAAGCAGCCTACCCCCAATTCCTTGCTTGATGTGTTATGCTCAAATATGTTGTTCACAGGTTAGGTAGCCTAGGGATATATGTGTATATAATTTGTTCTTTTATTCATTACTGTGGAAATAATTAACTGGAATAAAGTTATCTTAAACAGCAATTAAGACTGCTTTCTGTCTCTACAACCTCCACTGCAAATTTAAAAATTGTTTAGAGGCAGCCTTTGTAAATGTATTTCACATTGCTACTTTTCTTGCTATTTAAAAATCACAAACATGCATGAAAATATAAATGAATTCATTAAAATATTATGAATTAATATATTTTTAAAAGGATTTTCTCTCCTGCCTGAAATAATTCAAATACTGAGCAAAATTTATAAAATAGCAGTTTTAAGACACTGGATATCAGGTAACTGGGAAAAATATCTCTGAAAGAAGAAAAACCAAGTGAGTCTCATGATTACTCAGTTTACTGGCCTAGGGAGAGAGAGTGTGCAGGCCACACCTTAGGGTGGAGTAACCTGTGTGGTGTTACAGAGTAACATTGAGTTCAGAGAGACCAAAGTAACTAGAGTTCACAGAGCAAAGTACCAAAGAGGAGACAACTACAGAGAGAGAGTGGTGGGCGGGGGGGGGGGGGGGGGGGGGGGGGGGGAGAGAGGGAGAGAGGAGAGAGAGACCCAGAAATCTCCCAATCTCCAGAGGGCCAATGAGCCTTCACCTGACTGGCTGATATCTTATGTGTGAGGAACCTTCTTGAGACCAGAATAAAACCCCAGCATAATTATTAGAGGAAACAATCTGCAGGACAAACAGGGCTAAGAGCAGAATTTGGTTTTACCAGCCATGGTAGAAAAATATTGACAAGCAACTAGGACAATTAACTTGGAGAGAAAGGAAATAAGCTATTGACAGGCATCAGGGGAGTTCTCAGAAGATTATTGCCACAGCCCAAATTAATCCTGAAATCAGCTGTGATATGCATTTTAAAAAGCTTAAAAGTTTCAAAATGATCAAACTATTTCCAAGAAATTTAAATATAACCAAGAAAAGAATTTCAGTGATATTTATGGAAATAAAAGTAACCAGCAGCCAGAAGATAAAAATTTACCAGATATACAAAGAGGCAGGAAATTATCCTTAAAGAGAAATATCAATCAATAGAAATGGACCCTGAAAATGTTATAAAATCCTAAGAAGCCAGGAAAATTCCAGGACAAGCAGAATAGGGCAACTAATACAGATAAACAGCAGTTTGCAGCCACCTAGTAAATCCTACCTTCCCTAAACCAAGGACAAGAGTAAATGATTTCATTTCTTCCCCAGCCAGAGGATAAATAGCTTAAATCACCCCAGAGAGACAGATAGCAGAAATCCAATTAGTGCCATCTGCCAAATACAGACAATTTAAAAGAATATACATTATTTTGGTACATCAGCATGAAGTTGATGAATATTCTGTTGATCCACCTCTAAGACCTACCCTGAATGCCCAGCCTTTAAAAGCCCTGTAAATGAAGGTCTCAGGGTGCTCTTTCTCCAGATAGAACACCCCTGCCATTCCCTCCCAATCTCCTTCCCCTCCAGGCACGTATCCCCTAACCTCTAAGGGGCCCCATGAGACATGCAACCAGGAGAGCAATGGGCAGTGGCAGCTTGTCCTAGGCCTGTGGTCGGCAAACTGCGGTTCGCGAGCCACATGCGGCTCTTTGGCCCCTTGAGTGTGGCTCTTTTACAAAATACCACGGCCTGGGCGAGTCTATTTTGAAGAAGTGGCGTTAGAAGAAGTTTAAGTTTAAAAAATTTGCATCTCAAATGAAATTTCAATCGTTGTACTGTGGATATTTGGCTCTGTTGACTGATGAGTTTGCCGACCACTGTCTAGGGCCTAGGCTAACACCCTGAACCTGTTTCCAATGCCTCCTTTTCTCTGACTTCCTGTGGCTCTCCTGTTGCTTCTTCCATGCCCTTCCTTGTTTCACTATCCTAAGTATATTTTTGCTGTGGTCAACAATTGCTTGCTTTTCTACACTTTGTGGCTTGATTGAAATCTTTCCTTCAAGAAGAACTGAGGTCTCCTCATCTCACCAGTAACAAAATAACACAAATAATAAAATTAGTAGACAAAGCCATTAAAACAGCTATTATAACTAGTGGTATGTATCATAAATTTATAAAGAAAAACTAAGCATGTTAAGTAGAAACATGAAAAATTAAAGCATTGCAAAACAATCTTATAGAAAATGAATATTACAATTCCTGAATTGAAAAATACACCAAATGGGATTACTAGCAAATTAGATACAAAAAAAAAGTTTGAACTTGAAAAAAAACAAAAAAACAGCAATACAAACTTTCCAAAAAAACAAAACAACAACAAAAAAACCAGCAATAAGAACTTTCCAAAAGAAAACAAGACTGAAAAAAACAAAACAAAAACAGAGCATCATTAAGTTGTGGAACAATTTAAATCCGTCTAATACACATGAAATTGGAATATTCAAAGAAAAGGAGGAACAGGAAATTTAAAAAATGAAGAATTTTTTAAATGAAGAATTTTTCAAATTAGAGGAATAGTATAAAGGTAATAAAGAACAGATTGAACAATGAAAAAAAAAATCAAATTGGAAGGTTTAATTTCAACTATGTCAATAATCACATTAAATGTAAATTACCTAAAGATCAAAATTAAAAGGCAGAGATTGTCATATTTAAAAAAAGATTCAACATGTTGCATATCAGAAACATACATATAAAGACCACATAGATAAAAATAAAAGGATATAAAATAATATTCCTTGCTAATACTAATCCAAAAGAATCTAAAGTGGCAATATAAATATCAGACAAAGCAGATTTCAGAGCAAACGATGTTATCATAATGATAAAGAGGTTTATCTTAGGAATGTAATACTATTGATTTAACACTAAAAATTAGTCAATGTAATATACTCTATTAAAGGCTACATAAGTTAAACCATTTGATCTTATAAATATATGCAAAAAAAAATCAACAAAATCCAAAATCCATTCCTGTGAGAAACTCTCTTCTGAATAAAACAAGAATAAAAAGTAACATCTTTAGCCTGATGAATCTTAAAATCTACAGCTAATATCATACTGAATAATAAAGGGTAGAATGCTTCCCCTCTAAGATCATGAAAAGACAAAGATGCATGCTTGCACCACTTTTGTTAAACATTCAATTCTTTATAACTCTATCTCTCCATTTGCTATTAATGAAAAGAATAAACTTTAAGCACCAGTACTAGAAAACAATTGCATTATCTTGCAGGACATCATTTTGCAGGAGTATAATTAATGTAAATAATTATTGTTATTTCTGTATACAAAAAATTGAGGTAAGAGTCCTCAAAAACACCAAAAATCAGACACACAAAGGTATGTCATAATGAGATTTAGCACAGAGAGGCTTTCACAGGAGGCAGAAACAGGAGGAAGCAAACATGGCTGCTATTGTATGATTATCAGTGTTTCCCTTTATCAATAGGAAGCAAATTGCAGGAAGTATCCTTCTGTTTCTCTGTTTTCACCACATCAGGACCTGTTGTCACAGTCTATGGTACAAACACTCCTCTTGACTTAACATGGCCCAAACAGGACAGTTTGTTCCATCTTCTCACCTATATCCAAGTCTTCCCATGTCAGAAATGGTACCACTATTCATCCAGTTAGTTTCTACTATTCACCTGCTTAATTGCTGATGGCAAAAAGAAATTGGTAGTTATATTTTCATTTATTTATTTCCTTCACCTAATACTCTGTATATCATTAAGTACCATCTAGTGTAGTGGTAAGATCCATCTTGGATTTCATCAGTTCTTACCATGTCATTACAATCCCAGTCCAAGCTAACATCTCTTGCCTGGACTGCTGCTGCTGCCTTCTCTCTGGTTTCCCTCTAACCAACCGTGTACTTGGTTTACAGTAACCCATTCTAGCAGCTAGCTCTCCTGATTTTCTAAATTATAAATCAGATAATAACATGTACCTGCTTAAAACTAATCAATGCTTCCCACTTCCACCACAATAAAGTTAAAACATCTTACAATGGGCTGTAGGACTGTCAATTCTGTGACCTTAATCCTGTCTCTTAGATTTGATCTTTCCTTTCTCTTTTCCTCATTCCCCATCCTTCACCCACACAGGCTTTCTGTCTTATTAACATACTAGAGGCCCAGTGCATGGAATTTGTACACGGGGGCGGGGGGGGGGGAAGGGGTCCCCTCAGCCCAGCCTGCACCCTCTCCAATCTAGGATCCCTCTTACAATCCAGGACTGCTGGCTCCTAACTGCTCACCTGCCTACCTGCCTGATCACCCCTAACTGCCCCCCCCACCAGCCTGATCACCCCTAACCGCCTCTGCCTGCCAACCTGATCACCCTCAACTGCCCCCCTGCTGGCCTGGTTGCCCCCAACTTCCCCCCACTGCTGGCCTGGTTGCCCTATAGTGCCCACTGCCGGCCTGGTTGCCTCCAACTGCCCCCCTCTGCTGGCCTGGTCACCCCTCACTGCCCTTTCTGCTGGCCTGGTCACCCCACGCAGCCAGCTGGTCAGTCATTTGGTCGTCCCTTGCTAACCCCCCAGCCAGCCTGGTTGCCCCATGCAGCCTGCTGTTCGGTTGTTACTGTGAGGGCATCGTGAACAATTTGCATATTATCCTTTTATTAGTATAGATATGCTCTTTCACACATAATAATCTTAGCATGTCCTATTCCTTGTGCTTGAAAAGCAATTTCCACATTTCCACACAACTACTTCCTGGTCTTACTAAGGTCTTCTTCCATGAGGCCTTTCTTGAATACTCCAACTAAAGCAGAATCCTCAACCTTAACTGTCATTCTCTATCACATTAGTATTTAGAGTTTGTCTCCATCTTTTTAATAGTATAATAAAGTCAGGGTCAGTCTCTCTTGTCCAACAGTGTATATTCAACACCTGCAACAGCAACTGGAGATTGGTAAAGCCTCAATAGAAATATACTCACTGAGTGATGGAATAGCTTTGTGACTTAAAAAGAACAAGCACTCTGTGAGGTGTGAAGTTGTGTTCTCAGTAAACAACAGGCAGAGGGCAGAAAAGAGAATTTCAATTTTTTAGGCTCCTTATTCTTATATAAAAAGCACTTAATATGCAAAGTTATTGACATATATGGGGCTTGCTCGCGAATGTCTACCCTCTTCCTTTTTGACAGATTGCAAATCTGTGCTTGTGAAGTTACAATTCTCTGTGAAAAGATGAATTATACAAATGGCTATTTGACTACTGGCCATTATTGCATCCTCTATCAACTTGCAGAGAAATATATTAGAGACAAAATAAACTGTTTTGAACGTTTTATTGATGTTCTCTTGTCTCTGACTCTGTGGACAGGATTCCGTGATGGATTAACCTGCATAAGGTCAGTATCAGGCCCTGGTTATTGATGTCCATGCAGAACCTTTACCTTAATATCACTGCAAGAGTAAGGGTCAGTGGAAAAGTTCTGTAGACAAATCAAATAAAATAGATTTGTGTCCTTAATCCTCCATTTTAAAACATATTTTAATGACCTCACACCTTATGTACTCAAGTGGGTCATTCATTAAGTGAAGCTGTTACTTTATAACTTGAAAATTAAAGAAGCTAAAAACATTTATATGAGATGTTTTTGTGCTCAGTTTGCATACATAACAAAGTAACACTAGCAGGAAAGTGAGTTAATAGCCTTGCCCTGCCCCCACCACACTTTGGAAACTAGTGAAATGAAGTCATAAATGAATTAGAAAACAGCCACAATTTCAATTAAGGGTATCCAATGTGATCTCCCATAGGTCTATGATACGACGGTAAAATGTTAAGAGAAAATCTAAATAATTGCATCATGCTACCTTATAGGAGAATAGTATTTCAAAGGAATGGGTGATTAGCCTAAAGCAGCATTTCTGAATGTCCAAATATCAATAGGTATGACTAGTGTATGGGAGAGTATTCAGCCATATACAAAGATAAATCCTGTAATATGCTGCAATATGGATGGACTTTGACAACATTATGCTAAATAAGTCAATCACAGGACAAATACTGCATGACTCCACCTATACGGCATATTTAAAGTAGTCAAACTCATTGAAGGAGAATGTAAAATAGTAGTTGTCTAGGTGGTGGGAGAGTTGCTGAATGAATATAAAGTTTCAGTCAAGCAAGATGAAAATGGTTGAGCTCTATACTACAATATTTTTCTTAGTTAACAATATTTTATTGTACACTTACAAATTTGTTAAGAAGGTAGATCTCATTTTATGTGTTTTTTAGCACAATTACAAAAATAAAAAGGAAAAAAAAAACCACATCTCTCTACTTCACAGTAGACTGAGGAGCATTAGATGTGATTCAAAAGTGAAGGGTCTCATTGCAAAAAGTGCTTTATACTTTCTTTCCAACTCTTTCACAGTGAAGGTTAAATTCATGAGGAATATGAGGTAGAATACATCTCCAGGATTTTCTGGCCTATTTGCTAAGTTTAGAAGCTAATTAAAATAACTGCACACATTGAAAGATTATAATAAAGAATTCCTATAATTATTCAGTTTCCATTCTCCTCCTCACTCATGCTCTGGGCACATTGTATGTATATACCACATTTCGTTTATCCATTCATCAAACACTTAACATTTAGGTTGTTTACCCTTTTCTTGGCTATTTTGAACAATGCTTCAATGAACATGGGAGTGCAAATTATTTTTTTGAGATCCTGATTTCAATTCTTTTGGATTTATACCTAGTAGGTGGATTACTGGGTCATATGTAGTTCTACTTAAATTATATATCAAAATTGCCATAGTTATTATTTATAAAAACTATAATTTAAATGATCTGTAAGTGAAGACCTCCACTAGGTCCTCCTTTACTTTAGTTGAAAATAAATAATTGGAAAACAAAAGAGCAGCAAAAAGATGTGATACTCAATTTCTGGAGTAATCCCATTTTTCTAACACTTTCTCCTTCAAAGGTGTCCTAAGGGTTTTTCCATCATGTAAAGTGCCCCACAGTAAAATTAGGAGGAGGCAGAGAATTCCTCTCTTCTGTAAACAGATGCACAGATTATTTAGGAAGGATGGACAGGAAAGGAGAACTTGATTGACTGGTAATTCCTGAATCAGGATATATGTCTACATGGAAATTCAGAGATGTTTCTATCTCTCTACCCCTCTTCCTTCTTCCTCTTAAAATTTTATTTTTAAAAAATTAAAAAATATATTTTTAAAGTCATTTTATTACTCTACTCTCTAAGTACTATTGGAAAGAATTATTCAAGGTCAATTACCCCCAAATTTAAATTGACATTTTTGGTAGTGGTCCTCTGTCATAAAATTTAAAAGGTTATTAAGAAGTAACTGAATTCAGTTATTTAGTAAACACTTTATAATCAGTTATTTTTGCAGATTGACCTCTACAGGGTTAAGAACTTTGTGAAAGAAATTCAAACAAACCAAATTACATACTTGAATGGAGATATTTTATGTGTCTTTTACCGAAGTTATTTGTTAATGACAAAGGTAGAGTCCCCATATTAAATGTTTTCCAGGCTAACACCAGCATAGAAGGGTTTTGTGGTATAGACTCCCATTTGTCGATTCAATGGGGCAGTTTCTAGGGAGATTTTGTGCATGAAATAAGACAAGCACAACCTTGGATTGCAGTATGAATAAGGCTCTCTGGGAGACACAGGGAGAGAATAATTTACCTATGACTAGAGAGGTCAAGAACTTTGTGAAAGAAATTACATTTAACTTGAGTTTTTAAGAATGACTCAGAGTCATTTTTAAGAATGACAGTTAAGAATGACTCAGAGTCATTCTTACAAATGACTACACAAGGTTATAAAAATGCCATGTGAGAGAGGGGGGAAATGTACAAAAACAGAAAACAAGGCCAGGGTGCACAGTGTAAGTGAAAAGCCTGGGGATTGCAGGAGCAGGGTTGTTGAAAAGATGGATAAAGCTCAGCTCACATAGACTCCTTTGATTCAATGAGAGGTTTGGGGCCTCCTTATCTTGCAAGTCAACAGTGTTCAACATGTGTTCCTCTGTAGCATATATAACAGATGATATTTACATACATGACACAACGCCGTGAGCAGAGCCAAGGTTAATGTAATTCTTTGCATTCCATCTATGTTGGTCCTTTCCCATGTAATGTAAGAAATCACATAAAAAATAAGCAAGTGAAAGTGATATCAATTTTTATGCTCTCCAAATTGATTTAGTGGAGTAAATCACTCACACAAACTTTCATGATACAGCTCTGAGTCTAACCACCTCATATCACTGTGCTGTTAACAGCACAGGGTTTTGGAATTTTTGCTGTGTTAAAAATAGTCTGATCCTTAAATTTATATGGCAATGCAAAGGAATCAAATTTTAAAAAATAATTGAAAAGAAGAATAAAGTTTGAAAACTCATGCTTCCCAAATTCAAACCTTTCTATATGTCTATAGTAATCAAGGTCATATGGTACTGGCATAGGAATAGTTATATAGATCAATGTAATAGAATTGTGAACACAGTAATTTATCCATTCATTTATGGTCAATTGAATTTTAAGAAGGGATTCAAGATAATTCAATAAAGAAAAAATATTTTTTTCAATTTATAGTGCTAAAGACAATTGAATATCTTAATTCAAAAATTAGTTGTAACCCTTCATCACAGCATGTATAAGAATTAACTCAAAATGGATCAAATATATAAATGTCATATTTAAAAGTATAAAACTTTAAAAAGGAAACATCAATATAAATGTTTGTAACCTTGGATTAGGCAATGAAGTCTTAGATTTGACAACAAAAGCAAAAGCAATCAAAGAAAAAATAGATAAATTTGGCTTCATCAAATTTTAAAACTGTTGTGCTTCAGAGTATAGTATCAAGAAAGTGAAAATACAACTTGTAGAATGGGAGAAAACATTTATAAATTACATGTATGATAAAGGTCTGGTATTTAAAATTTATAAATTAACTATTAAAACTTAACAGTAAAAAGTCTAATAATTCTACTAAATGTGGGTAAAATATTTGAATAATTTTCCAAAGATGGTATAAAGGGATGATAAATATATTCAACATCATTAATCACTAGAGAAATGAAAATCAAAAGCATAGTGAGATGCCACTTCACAAAATACCAGGCTGTTTATATTCAACAGGACAAAAAATAACAAGTATTGGCAATGATGAGGAGAAAAATTGAACTCTCATGTATTGAAGGTCAGAAAGTAAAATAATGCAGCCACTTTGGAAAATGGTTTGACAGTTCCTCAAAAAAGTTAAACCTTAAGTTACCATAAGACTCAGAAATTCTACTTCTACATATATATCCAAGAGAATTGAAAACATATGTCTACACACAAACTAGATAAATGTTCATAGCAGTAGTATTCATGAAAGCCAAAAAGTGGAAACAACCTAAATGTCCATGCACTGATGGAGGGACAAATAAAATGTAGCATGTCCATACAATAGAATATTACTCAGCCAAAAAAAGAAGAAAGAATGATTCATGCTACAACATGGATGAAACTTTAAAGCATTATGCTAAGTTTTAAGAAAGAAGCCAGATAGAGAAGGCCAGATCTTGCATGATTCTTTTTATATAATACTAGAGGCCTGGTGCATGAAAATTCATGCACTTTCATGCACTAGAGGGGAGGTCCCTCAGCCTGGCTGCCCCCTCTCACAGTCCCTCAGGGGCAGGAGGGGACCTGGAGATCAGGGGAAGGCAACGCCCCCATCACACCTCTGCTGCTGCCACTGCCAGCAGTGCAAACCTCGGCCGGCCCTGGTTACCTGAGCCTCAGGCAGCCCTGGGCAGCTAGGCAGCTGCCATCCAAGGCTTGCCTGCACCTTGGGCCGGCCCTAGTCGTCTGGGCAGCTGCCATCCAAGACTTGCCTGTGCCTTGGACTGGCCCTGGGCGGCTGGGGGGGTGAGGGGCCTGGGGGACCCCGGAGTCAGGCACGCGGAGCGGCTGGACCCGCCAGCTGCCCCGCAGGGCTGAGGGGACTGGGCGCCGCAATCTTATGGCTGTGGGTGCCGCATCTTTGTGAGGGTGTGACAGTCAAGTTAGCAAATCCCTCTTTATTAGATAAGATGTTCAGAATAGGCAAACCTATAGATACAGAAAGTAGATTATTGGTTCAATGGCCTGGCACAGATGAGGAATGACTGCTAATGGGTACAAGATTTCTTTTGGGCGTGATAAAAATATTCTGGGATTTGATTGTGACAACTGCACTACTCTCTGAATATACTGAAAACCACTGAATTGCACACTTTAAAAGAGTTAATATTTAGTATGTGAGTTACATTTCAATTTAAAAAGTACTAAATAAGCCAACAAGAGTGCTGCTATCTATAAGGATTTGGGGGAGAATATACCTAACCAATCACTGAAGCACTGGACTATTTTGATGTTAACTCAATAGAAGGCAGCAAATAATGCCCACCTTCCCTTCCCTTGATTAAGCTGGCTGAGTAATTCTTTAATGAGAAAGGAGTTGGTATTCGTTATATTCTGTGTATTGAAATATTAAAATCTTTAATAAAACAGCCATGTATTAAATGCTGAGTGACATGACCTGACTACCATTTGGTCCTATCTTTCAAACACCTCAGCCTAGAAGGTAAGGCAGAATTTGTTTGATCTAAAACATGATCATTGTATGCCCTTGCAAAACTGTTTGTGTGTTTGTACCACTACTCCCCAATTTATAGCAAAGGCCCTAAGACTGCCATGACATAATTGGAGTTAAAGCAGATATGCTCTTTTCACTGAGGAATTTACTAACAAAATCTATCTCAAAGTCCAGAATGGAAGACATACAGACCACCAGAGGAACCTGGCAATAACTAATTCCCAAATGGCTTGTGATGGCTCTACTGATGTAGAGAACAGATTAGTTGGGGAAAGCCTGCCATGAATTTTGGGTACGAGGGACAGAATTCCAGTACCTAGGAATACTTGTAAGAAAGCATGCACACAATGAGCCCCTAAATAAATAAAATATCAAGCCAGGCAGCAAGGCAATGACTTAGAGATAGGAAGGCAAAAGGGTGACAATTACAACTTGAATCTGCATACAAGGTCAAATGCATATAAGCATAACCAATGGATGCAAGACACTGGGGGGTAGGAGGGAGGGCATGTGCCGGGGGCGGGGGGTGGTAGAGGAGGCTGGGGGAAGGTCAATGGGGGAAAAAAAGGAGACATGTGTACTACTATTTGTAATACTTTAAACAATAAAATTAAAATAAAAAACAGTGTTAAATCTGATTCTCCTAATCTGCTAGTATGGAGCTACATAAGGAATCATGTCTTACCCACTATTTGTAACCACTTCATCAACTGAGAGGCTTGTCACAGAGCAGGTACTCTATAACTATTCTTGAATAAATGAAATAATAAATGAGAAGACCCCCCATCTGTGGCCATTAGAGGGATACAGGGGCAAAAAGGTAAGTCAACCACAACACTTGACTATCTTTATACAGCCAGGCCTTTTAACGACATTAATAGCTTTCATGAGGTCAATGAATATAGTGTGGAAAATTATTCCTTAATTTCTGTAATTTACTACCAAGAAGCAAGTCATTCAATTACCCTTCAATGTGGCCTCAGATTTCACTGTACTTCTAGAAGAATAGTTAGCAAAGAGTTTCCAAACTAATGCAAGCAATCTGGCCAAGATTTCTCCATGAACAGCACATTCTAAATGCTGCTTACACACAAGAATACACTATTAAAAATGGCATCACATATGTAATACCTTAATCAATAAAGGAATTTTTAAAAAAAGTTAAATTCATATAATTGTGTTATGTCAACTTCCTCCATTACCAAAATTTTAGCAATTATTAGGAGGCAAATATTTAATTGGGTGTCCATTGAAGTATTTCTAGTCTATTGAGGCTATCATCGATATTCTGAAAACCTGAAACCCATATGTTGTGATTTTTGTTAAAATTGACCCCCAGGGTGTAGGATGGCAAACCATAGCTCAAAAAGGCTGCAAGGGAAAGTGAAATAAGTTCATTACTCACATGTCTTGGAGGAATACAGGGCATACCTTGAGGGGCTACACGGGGAGGTCATGGCACTGTACAGCAAAGTGTGAGCTGCTGAACCTGGGCTTGCACTTTTATTGGGGTCTACAGGTGGAATACTTTTTGGGTTGTTCCAAGCTAAAGTAAGATTGATCAATTCAAATCAAAAGCAGCTGGGGATTCAAACCAAAAAGAGCTGGGATTTCATAAGCTTTAAAGGGGTGTGTGTGTGTCTTAAGGTCTTATTTAAAAGATGCACAAGGAATGGAGGTGGGAGGCAAAAGGGTCTTTGCATAACTCATATCTGAAACTTACACTAACTTGTGACTGAGTTGGTTGTTGTTTAGGGCACTCAAGGGAGGAGCTAATGTCAGTTTAAGGCCCCGTGCAGACTACTTAGCCATACCAAATGGATGACAAGCTGCTGCCTCAGTAGGATAGACGTACTTCAATAAACCCCAGTATTATGGAGTAGTTTAGCCAAATTCTCATTACTATAGATGCTTCCCAGTTATGACAGCTACCTAAGGAGGATGAGAAGATGACCTGTGTGGTCTATGACTGCAGCTTACAGTTTATCCAGATTTTAGTATCACAGCATAAGCTTCTCAGTATTGCGTTAGTTTGTTTGAATCATAGGTCAATGACACCGTTACAATGTATTACTTACTTAATTATTGGTAAGACACTCCTTGATATTTTGATTTAATTTCTTTAACTGATTATATTGATATGAGAAAATCCACAGAAGTTATGACTACTGAGAAAATGATATCCTGGCTTCTACTTGCTGTTTAATATCCATAATAAACAGGAGAGAATAAAAGTGTGATTACTATCATTCTCTGTAAGAATTTATTCCTCTAATAAAATGTTTAAAGACCAGGAAATTGAATAATTCTCTTTGATACATTAAAATTACCCCTACATTGAAAATTATCATGTATTCATGTATTCATTCAATAAATTTGTATTAAGTAGAGGTCTTCTAAGTGGCAGGTACTTAGTGGCATATATAGGAGAGGCAAAACAGCTTATTAGACAGAAGGTTTATTTTCAACATACCTTCTGTTAAGATCTGTTGAACATCATGAAGTTAAGAAAAAAATAAAAAGATTTTGGAAGAAGCACCATATAAAAAAAATCTGACTCTGACTATAATTTTCAAACAGCAGTCGTATTTTACAAGGCATGTAGATAAGATAATCACATTTAATATTTTATTTTTAATGTCTTATTCCCTGATCAACCAACAGTATCAGACACTTATACATTTCTGCCTATTCCCCACCTAGGCTTGCTCTTCCTTATGCTAGAACCTGGGTGATAGTTTTCAAGAGGTTTTCCTATAATCCTGCTCAAAAGTAAGAACGATACATACTGGAACAATTTTTTATGATATGACATGTTTGTTGATGCATAGTTATAGAATCATCTGCTACCAGGGTACTAATCAAGTTTTCTTTTTGCATTATCCATCCATTAACACATTCAGAATCCCTCTGAACAGAAATACCTCCAAGACAGTTTATAAGGAAATATTATATTTTATACTACAAATATATAGTGCCATCAATACAGTAGAAACCAATAAAAACAAATGGTTTACTACTCAAAGGGAGCTTTCAGTGAATCTTTTTGCAAAGATAAAAATTGCTGACATTTAATCCTGTACATAAATTTGGATTTTCTTATATTAGGTTTGCTTAATATGCTATGTTCTCACATCTAACAAGTTCCCCAAACTTTTTGAATCTGCATTTACTGTTATTATATAACAAAGCATGAAGATATATTTGAAAGAGCTTTGAATCAAGAGTCAGTGATTCGGGTTTGTGTGGACTTACTTAGTAGCATGCTTTTTATTCCTCCAGACCTATTATGTGATGATTAATTTTAAGTGTCAAATGGACTGGGCTAAGAAATGCCCAGAGAGCTGGTAAAACATTATTTCTGTGTGTGTCTCTGAGGATCTTTCTAAAGAGGTTAGCATTGAACTGATAGAATGAATAAAGCAGATAGTCCTCCCATTGTTGGTAGGAATCATCCAATTCCTTGAGGGCTTAGAAAACATTGGAGAAAGGGTGAATCCCCCCACCCACCCACCAAATGGAACATCCATCTTCTCCTCTGACATTGATGCTCCTTTGGCCTTATTCTTACCAGGACTTACACTATCTGTCCCTCCACTTCTCAGGCCTCCAGACTCAGACTGAATCATACCACTAGCTTTCCTGGTTCCCAGTTTGCAGAGGGCAGATTGTTGGATTTTTTAGCCTCCATAACCACATAAACCAATTCCTATAACAAATTTCTCTCTTTCAGCAGGAGATATGTGTGTGTGTGTGTGTGTGTGTGTGTGTGAATATATATATATATATATTTTTCTGTTTCTCTAAAGGACCCTAATACATAGTCCAAGGGAATTATACTAGATGCATGCTCAAGTTCCTTCCGATTCAAAAATTTGATAATATGTCATGCTATAACAGCTAGTTCCTTATGGTAGGAGCTTTTTATCAGTACCTACTGATAGTAAATAGAATTTACTAAAATGAAGTAGGTAAGTGACCTCTTGATGTGTTGTAAGCTAGGCTCTGTCACATGCACAATTCTAAGTAGAGTTTTTCTGAGTGTCAGAGATTCAGAGGACTTCAAAGATGTGAGGGCTGTGCAGTGCTACCTGCACTGTAATTTACTGAGCAATATTCCAGGCTGCTTTTTGCGAATTTCACAGTGAACCGAAGTTTATTGTCCCTTATATCATTAAAAGGGGTTGCAGTACCAAAATTTAGCTTGAAGGGTAAACGTGCTTTCTTTTAAACAGAAGGCAACATCATGTTCGAATTATTGGAACACTTAACCATGTTTGGTGTCCCTATTGATTTTTTTAAAAACATTCTCACATTGAATAGTTCTTACAGCAATAACCCAGTGGGATCTAAAAGTCCGAACATGAAATTTGAAAGTCCATAGGTATGTTGGGCATACTATGGCACTCACCCTGATGTAGATCCATGGCCTCTGATAATTATAAAGACGTTTACATGAGAAAGTGTCTCAAGGATTCTTAACAGGCCAATTATGTGATAAAATATTGCAAAAAGAAACTCTGCATGACTCAGGACAATTATGGATTCCTCTCAATGAAGGTAAAACGGACTTGCGTTGGAGAACACAGTGCTATAATTGTTTGCATTGAAATCACATAGTTGTTCTTCCCCTGCTCCAAAGAGCACCATGATGACTGGCCATTTATCTAAACGTGGGTATCAGTTTCCCCCAAATATCTAGGCATTTAAGATTTTATAGCTGAACTATTTGTCGGTGTTTACATTCCTGCCTTTGCCACAATATATCAAAGTGCTTGCTGCTCCCAGAATCGCCACCATGCTCTCCCTGCCTACAATCTTCTGCAGTCTTCATATCCCTCACAAATACCTACTTGTCTTAGTTCTTTACCTATACCTGCAAATAAGATTGTATACTATTCTTCTTCCCCTTTCTTCTCATTAGTAGAAGGAAAATCACGGCCCTTGTAGTATCTTACTGCACTTACTGAATGCCTGCTTTACTCTTTGTAAGGGCAGGCTCCCAACCAAAAAAAAAAAAGGAATTGTGCTGTCTTTCCTAGTATCGCAAGCCCAGCTTAAAGCTGGCACATGGTAGGAACTCATCACATAATTCTGAACCTCTTTGTGAATGGAAAAGGGCCACATACTAAACCTGACAAGCTCAGGGGAGGCCTACATGGTGGTCCTTACAAACTCAGACACCAAAATAACCACATAAGATGGTCTGAAGTTACAGCTTCCTGATTTGAAAGCAAATCATGGTGGGTAGCCATTTCCTAGGTGGGCATCTTCCTTGACAAAGGTCAATCTTTACCTTAACTGAGTCTGTCTATTGTCCTTTCGCATCTAAGATAACATGCCTTTGGAATAACAGAGTCATCTCCTTTCTCCAGACCCCTCAGGATACAACCTCTCACCAGAGCACAAGACCAGGAAACCCCTCATTGTTATCTTGTTGCCCAAATGCCATTTCTATGGGTTGTAAATGTTAACTATCTTATACGCACCAATGTAAAAGAAGTGTGTGTCTGTTTTATTTTTTATCTAATCTTAGATATTTCCCACTTTACTTTCTCCCTAATCTATCAACAATGAATTTCACGTAACCCTCTTATGTCTTCTCCATGGATTAAAATGAATAAATTAAGGGGAAAACTGAGATTCTCTGGAGCGTTTTCTCAATCCATTGAGATTTTGCTTCCCAGCAATTGTCATCAATTTTGCTCAAATAAACTCATAAAAATTCTTACAGGTTTGGATGTTTCTGATGTCAACATCTTTATACTATAAATAGGAAAACAAGCGCTGAGAAAAGTTAAGGACCTTGTCTAAAGCTACTCAGCTAATTTGCTGGCAGAACTGTGAGTCCCCATTCTTGTAAGTTTATCAGTTTTTCCACACAACTACGCCACATAGGCAATGCAGTTCGTCTATGTACATTCCAGTTATTTCACTTACTCCTTTGTGTTTTATCTTCTCAAAAATAATATCCTGGACAGACTTGCTTTTTCAACTTCTGAAATCCAAAACTTACAGTCATCTGTGAATATACCACCTTTGCCTCTACTTTCTGGTTTGCTCATTCTGCACTCTTAGAAATCTTGCTCTATGTCCACAGAGCTCAAGAATCTCCCTATTCTAACTGCCTTAGTATCTTCCCCATGACCATTAGCCATATAATCCCAAAGCAGCCAGAAAGCAAAATTTCCCTTACCACATATTTTATCTTTATTGATACAGAGTGTGATTATATCTCTGAAGATGTAATGCTCCAGAAATATTAGGCATGCTCATATGAGATCCATGAGCCATTTCAGATGGTAAAAAAAATGTACCACTTTATGGAATTTGAACCAGTCCATTAACTTTGCCTTGCATAAAACTATCAGGTTAGGATTTTTAATTGAACAGGCTTGAACTTTCTTAGTGGATATTTCTTCCTTTGTATATTAAAATCTCACTCTTATTGCCTTTGAGTAAACACACAAATACATATGCAAACACTCAACTTAATTAAAACCAGAAAGCCCATTCACTTAATTAGTCAGTGTGAATGAAGCACCTTTGGAAAAGATGCTACCAACTTTTGCACTTAAGAAAAGCTATTAAGTACTAGTGAATCTGACTCTCTTTGGTTCTCTGTAAATTGTGTTCAGAAATGTGCCAAAATGTATATGCACATGCATTTCAGGTGACACAACGGGATTTTTAAACAAGTTCATAGCACAAGTAATCAGACATCTTTGTTTTTTATAGGAATACTAGAGGCCCAGGGCACGAATTCGTGCACAGGTGGGGTCTACCCGTTCCGATCGGGGCCAATTGGGCTGGGCCAGCTGGGGGGAGGGGCCGAGGGAGGTTGGCTGGCCAGTCCCGCCCCCAATCAGGGTTGGGGGTGACAGATCGGGGATGGAGCCGACTGGGGGCAGGGGCCTGGAAAAGACTCACTGAGCTGGAGCTGAGCATGGGCCCCAGCCTTTCCAGGGAGGACGCCTCAACAAGGAAAGAGAAACCACCAGAAGGCTCTGCAAACAGGCCCTGAGCTCCCTTTGGCCAGGCGGACTCAGTGCTGGTGTCTCTGTGTGTACATTAGGCACAGCCTGGCACTCACCTTTGTCTGCTGGTCAAATCCATTGCATCGAAAAACTTGTTCCCCTTCTTCTCTTTGGGCCCTTACAACAAATACAGGCCAATTGGAAGATGCAGGCCCCAGTGGCAGATTCAGGCCCCACAATCACCTGGAATTTAGGCCTAAGACAGCTGGGTAGCAATCTCCACGGAACAGAACACACTGTTTTAGAGTCTTAATTCTCCCCTAAAATGTGCTCAGCTGCTCCTCTTTAGCCGGGATAGAATGAACTAAGGAACCAAAGACCGAGTTTCCTTTGAGGTAGGATCCACTGGGAGCCGGCTGGTGACAAGGCCCCTCACAGGCAGCTGCCTTCCCCCCAAGCTCAGTGTGCTCTGAGCCAGTCTGTTTCTGGCAGTGCCGCGTCCTGGGCTGCTGGTCAGGTGGCAGGTCCACAGGGTTTCTCTCTACTGCCTTCCTGGCCTCCCGAGCAGTACCCTCCGGCCCGGTGCACCAGGAGGCTGTTGCTAGAGCTGGGACTCAGAGAGCAAAGGAGCTGACCCAGGCTGAGAGGAACCTGCAGGTGGCCACGCCATGTTCCCCACCCCGCTTCTCAGTTTTGCTCACATGGATTGGGCCAAAGCCCGCTGCCCGAGACTGGCAAGGTCACAGAGGGGAGAGGGGCACCCTGATGATCATTTCGGTAGAATTCATCCTACAGAGCCTTCATCTCAAGCTGCGTGCTCACACTGGCCACCTTCGCATTATTTACTGGCGGTGGATGCGCAACTGGCCCCGGGGCCCTTGGGCTCGGCAGAGGCACTGGTGGCAGCCCCTGCAGCCTGAGCATCATAGCGACCAGTCATTCCGGTCGTTCCACCGTAACGGTCACTAGGCTTTTATTATATAGACTAGAGGCCCAGTGCATGAAATTCATGCATTGGGGGGGGGGGGGGTCCTCTCAGCCCAGCCTGCACCTTCTCCATTCCGGGAACCCTCAGGGGATGTCCGACTGCCAGTTTAGGCCCAATCCAAACCAGAAAGTAGAGGATTGGGCCTAAACCAGCAGTAGGAAAATCCTGGACTGCTGGCTCCTAACCGCTCACCTGCCTGCCTGCCTGATCGCCCCTAACTGCCCCCCTTGCCAGCCTGATCACCCCTAACTGCCCCCTTGCTGGCCTGATCACCCCTAACTGCCCCCCTGCAGGCCTGATCACCCCTAACTGCCTCTGCCTGCTGGCCTGATCGCCCCTCACTGCCTCCTGCACCGGCCTGGTTGCCCCCAATTGCCTCCCCTGCCGGCCTGGTTGCCCCCAACTGCCCCTCCTGCCAGCCTGGTTGCCCCACACAGCCTGCTGTTCAGTAGTTTGGTCGCCCCTCACTAATCCCCCTGCCAGCCTGGTCTCTCCATGCAGCCTGCTGCTCGGTCATTTGGTTGCCTCTCACTAACCCCCCTGCCGGCCTGGTTGCCCCACACAGCCTGCTGCTCGGTTGTTTGGTTGTCCCTCACTAACGCCCCTGCCAGCTTGGTCGCCCCACGCAGCCCATTCAGTTGTCTGTTCAGTTGCAACAGTCGCTTAGGCTTTTATATAGATAGATAAAAACTAGAAGAAAAATAACCTTCTCAATTCTTTTCAAATTTTCTCTGTAGTTTAACATAAAACCCATTGAACACTGAACATCTGAATAAATACTTTGCTATCTTAGCCTCCATATATAGCTAAGAAAGCTTAGGCCCATATAGGTTAAGTGATGTAACCGTTTTTATAGCTAGTAAATGGCAGTTAAGATTTTTATCTAGGGAATATTTCAACGGTTGCCTAGAGTATGAAATATACATTTACAGTTAATTCACATCAATTTTTACACAACATTATATCACTTCAAGGGGAGACCAAGTATCTTATAATAACAAAATAATTAATCCCTCTCATCTGTCCCTTATAGCAACGCTACCATTCATTTAACTTAAGTATAAGTATATATAACTATATGCACATATAGGAAAATTATATATATCCTCTCTAATAAAATGGTAATATGCAAATTAACCATCACTCTGCTACATAAGCCACGCCCACCAGCCAAGCCACGCCCACCAGCCAATCAGGGCAAGTATGCAAATTAACCCCAATCCAAGATGGCTACAGCCACAGAGAGCAAGGTTTCCCAGGTAACAGAGCAAGCCAAGCTTTCCATAGCTGTTGCAGGCCTAAGCCTCCACTCAAGCTACAAAGTTTCAATTATAGAAGGTAAACAAATTCAAACAAATGGCGGCAGAATGGAGCTTGAGAGAGCAGGCCAGGGTTGCCGGCGGCAACAGGGGAAGCAAAGCTTTCCGCACACCCTGGCCGGGCTCACCCGCTTAAGGCTACAAAGTTTCAATTGTAGAAGGTGAATTAACTGCCACAGAAATGGCTGCCGCCCCAGGCTACAAAGTTTCAATTGTAGAAGGAAAATAAATTCCAGATACCAGGGCCTCCCTTTGGGTTGCCAGGGGGCGTGGCCGGCCTGCAAACCACCACAGGCCCCTCGCTCAGGCCGCCCCACACCCCAAGGGAACCCCCACCCTTATCTGTGACACCCTTCAGGGCAAACCAGCTGGCCCCCACCCCTGTACCAGGCCTCTATGCTATCTAATAAAAGAGTAATATACAGATTGATCATCACTACAACACACAATATAGCTGCCCCCCATGTGGTCAAAGATCCTGCCCCCATGTGGACACAAGATGGCCACTACAAGATGGCCAGCAGGAGAGGGCAGTTGGGAGGCACCCGGCCTGCAAGGGAGGGCAGTTGTGAGGGACCAGGCCTGCAAGGGAGAGCAGTTGAGAGGGACCAGGCTTGCAAGGGAAGGCAGTTGGAGGTGATCAACCCTGCAGGAGAGGGCAGTTAGGGGTGACCAGGCTGGCAGAGGAGGGAAGTTGGGGGCAAACAGGCTGGCAGGGGAGCAGTTAGGCATCAACTAGGCTGGCAGCGGAGTGGTTAGGGGGTGATCAGGCTGGCAGGCAGAAGCGGTTAGGGGCAATCAGGAAGGCAGGCAGGCAAGCAGTTGGGAGCCAGCAGTCCTGGATTGTGAGAGGGATGATTCTCTCTTTGTCTTTTGCCCTTGGCATTTTAATTATGATGTGTCTTGGTGTGGTCCTCTTTGGATTCCTCTTGTTTGGGGTTCTGTGCGCTTCCTGGACTTGTAAGTCTATTTCTTTCACCAGGTGGGGGAAGTTTTCTGTCATTATTTCTTCAAATAGGTTTTCAGTATCTTGCTCTCTCTCTTCTTCTGGCACCCTAAAAATTTGGATGTTGGTACGCTTAAAGCCGTCCCAGAGGCTCCTTATGCTATCCTCACACTTTTGGATTCTTCTTTCTTTCCGCCTCTCTGGTTGGGTGTTTTTTGTTTCCTCATATTCCAGATCTTTGGTTTGACTCTTGGGGTACGGTGATCTACAGTTGAGTTTCTGTATATTCTTTATTTCAGACAGTGTATGCATAATTTCTGACTGGTCCTTTTCCATTTTTTTTTGGTATTCTCATTAAGGTCCTTGAAGGTCTCTTCAAGTTTAGCAGCGGTTTTTAGAAGATTATTTAATAACCTTATAAATATGGTTCTGAACACTGTGTCATCCATTAGTTTACTTTCCTCCATCTCTTCTATTCGTGACCTGCTTCGGTGTCTCCACATTTTGGCTGCCTCCCTGTGTTGATGGAGTGGCTTTGTGTGGTCAGTGACCTATAGGGGCCAGTAGCTCAGCTTCCCCAATCTCCCTAGGTGGTCGCTCTTGGTACCCCCCTTTGCGGGCTAAGTGCAAAGTATTGGTGTTGTTAAGCCTTGATTGCTGTTGGTACACTGGGAGGATTTGACCTCCAGGCCAATTGGCTGTGAGGATCAGCTGTGTCTACGCTGGGAGACAGCCTTATTCAACTAGACTTGCAAAATTGTAAAAGCCTCTGTGTTTAGCTTGGATGGGGCGGAGTTTCAGGGTGGAGCCTACAGCCTTGGCTTCCTGTCAGCCCCACCCTATGAGGTTCCTGGGTCTCAGTGTCCCTCAGTGTCCCTCTGTACTCCCTGCAAGCACCTCTGAGAGAAAGGCGCCCTGGAGTTTCGCCTGCTGCCAAACAGTCTAGTCTCTCCCCCAATGAATCTGGATTCCCAGATTCTTGCCCAGAACTGGGTTTCAGTGCAGTCGGAACTGGGGCTCAGCGCAGTCCAGAGCTTTTGTCTTCTTCCCACTAAGGCAATTCAGTGGCACAGTCAACAGTCCGTCCTCTGCGCGCATTCACGTGCGCACCTCCGGAGCTCTGCCTTTCACCGCTCCCCTGAGTTTCTGCCTTACAGCCCAGATTCCCCCAGTATGAGCCTGGCTCCCCAGGGTCTTGCCCGGAACTGGGGTTCAGTGCAGTCGGAGCTGGGGTTCAGCGCAATCTGGAGCTTTTATCTTCTTCCTGCTAGAGAACACTGGCCAGGCACTCAGCCGCCCCGTCCTCTCCAGCTCTGTCCTCCCTGCACATGAGCACGCACGCCCGTGTCTCCACCCATGTCTCAGTACCTCAGGCTTTTACGGCTCCTCTGATTTTCCTTGTGGTTTTCTCTTTCCTTCTAGTTGTGGGTGTTTCAGTCAGCCAGCTTTCCTGTGGTTCTGGATGATGTCCGTTTTGACTTTTAGTTGTATTTTTGAAATTGTTGTGTGAGGCTGCAGATTAGGTGTTTACCTATGCCGCCATCTTGGTTTCTCTCCCATTACAATATTTTTACCTCTAGCTTTCTATTTGTTTCTGTCTTAGGATTTCCATCCTTTTGCTTACATTGCCCATTTGTTTTTGCATGCTGTCTACTTTTTCCATGAGTCTTTCGCATATTAATCATGGTTGATTTAAATTCTTGCTTTGCTAATTCCAACATCTCTGCCACATCTGGTTCTGATGCTTGCTTTGCCTCTTCAAATTATTTTTTTGGGTTTTGGAATGCTTTGTAATTTTTTCTTGGTAGGCAGAAATGATATACCAGGTAAAAGAAAGATCTATAGTAATGTGGTGGTGAGTTGTAGGGGCAGAGACAGTGTTCTACAGTTTTTGGTCTCTTGACTGTGAATTTCACAAGAGTTTCTCAGGACTCCAACCCTCCTGCCCTCCCTTTGAAAGAGACAGGATGACTAAAACTCATTGGAGTTGGGTATTTCTCTTCCCTCAGGTCAGTTATGTCAATGTAAGAAACATTCAAACCTGTAAAGAATTTTTGTGAGTTTATCTGAACCTAACTGTCAACAATTGTCAGGAAGCAAAATCTCAAAGGATTGAGATATTGCTCCAAAGAATAGCAGCCTGATACCATATTTTATACTAGAGACCTGGTGCATGAAATTCATGCATAGGTAGGGTCCCTAGACGTGGCTCGTGATCAGGGCTTATCGGGGCCTTCCGGCTGCCGGCCGGGGCCTCCCTTGCCCAGCTGCTTGCTGCCAGCCAGGGCCTACCTTCGTTCTGTACCACCCCCTGGTGGTCAGCTCATGTCATAGTGAGCGATCGAACTCCGGGTCTCCCAGTCGAACTCCTGAGGGGACACTTTGCATATTAGCCTTTCATATCTATAATAATAAAAGGGTAATATGCTAATTAGACCAGATGTCCTCCAGACATCATTCCATAAGTCCTTCCTGCCAAAGCTGGGGCCAGAAGGAAGCCAGCCCAGGTCCCAGGTGCCTGTGGGCAGCCCGGGGGAAGCCAGCTGGGTCCCGGGTGCCTGCCAGCAGCCAGAGGAGGGAAGCCTGGGTCCTGGTGCCAGAGGGAAGCCAGTGCCAGCAGTCCAGGTCCCCGGTGCTGGAGGGAAGCCGGTGCTGGCAGCCGGGGGAAGGAAGGCCTACTCTTGCACAAATTTTTGTGCATCAGGCCTCTAGTATATAGATGTTACAATAAAAAGAGATAATACAAGTGGGTTACACGAAATTAATTAATTGGTGATAGATTAGGGAGGTCGGAGAAAGCAAAGGGGTAGGGGGTTACCTCTGGGATTGGATGAAAAGTAAAATGATAGTCAATTACAACCTTTACATAGGTGGGTGCAGGATAATTAATAGTCAACAATTAACATGATATAACAATGAGAGAATTTATGGTCTCTGCCTGGTGCACTGTTGGTGCCCTGTGGGGTCTGGGAAAAGGGGTGTTACCTTGACATTCCAAAGGAATGATATGGTAGATGCAAAAGACAATTGACAGGCTTAGTTAAGGTTGACCTTTGTCAGGAAGATACCAGCCTAGGACATGACTACCCACCGTAAACTGCTTTTAGTTAAGAAAGTTTTAATTTCAGATCACCCTTTGTGGTTACTGTAGGTCTCTGAGTTTGCAAGGCTGCCATGCTGGTCTTCCCTGAGTAGTCAGGTTAGCATGTGGCCCCTTTTCATCCACATTTAGTTCTGAAACGTGTCCAGTGGGTTAGGCTCTAGTTAACTGGTTTCTCCTGAGAGTAGGCCTTGTTAAGAAGAACAGAGTGCTCTGGCATTATTCAAAATGGTTCCTTTTTCTCTCCTGCCAGAAGCAACAGGGATTTTTTTTCCTCTGATTTTGACCTTGGGAACCTGATTTAGCTCCTGAAAGTATATTTCACAATATTGGTGTGCCATTTGTGTGCATCCCCCTGAGGTTTTTAACTCTTAAACTTGTCCACACTGCATCTCCAGCAAACTGTTAATTACGGTTCAGTTTTGGCTACCAGCACAGATTTCTATTTGTGAGTCCTGCTCCAGCAGGTCAAGACTCCCTGTATTTGCTTCTCTGTCTCTCCAGTCTTGAGGGCAAAGGTTTGCCCCGTGTCTTCTCGTCTCTTATGAATGCAAGAAGCAGTGTTGATTTTCAGTTTATTTAGATTTTTACTTGTTCGGATGGAAGAAAGACTCTCAACCTCATTAAGTGTGGAACCAGAAACCAGAAGTCACTAATTTCTTTTAATTATACCCTGTCAGCATATCAAAAAAAATCATTTCCTCTCCTCATTTACACAAATATTTCTATACCTTTAAGCATCAACATGAGTCACTTGCATTATTGTTATAGCTTATTTAAAGTTTCCTCTGTCTCCATAGTACCACATTCCAATCTATATTGCTGTGTTTTTCCTCAATCAATGATTTCATCATGTTACTCCCATATTTATAAATCTCTGTAGGATATAGTAATATCTGTTTGTATAGCAATAAAGCCTAGCACACAGGAATGTGCTTAATAGGTATTTATGATATTTGTACTTTGGTAGAGATTGTTTACATTCTTTATAGAGTTAGAAGTTATCTTCAGTATATTAAACTCTTTGCTACTGTCTTACTGATGCAGCTGATAGATCCTGTTTTTGAATTAAAAATTTAGGTAAAGAAAATAAAAAATGAATCTAATTGTTTAGATGTGACAATTTATACACACACACACACACACACATACACACAAGTGGGGCAAAAGTAGGTTTACATTGTTCGTATGGAAAATAATACAATATTAATAAATAATACAAGAATAATATACATATATGGTTATATATAACTATAAAACTAAAAAAACTATATAAAATTCTCTTTATATAAAAATCTATCTATCTATCAATCTATCATCTATCTACTTGAAAAACAATACAGAAAACTGATTAAGCAGGACTTTGGAAAGAACAGAAACTATAATTATAATAGAGGCATCTGACATGTAAGAGAATCCACTTTGAAAGAAAGGTTACCCTTGGACAGTGGGAAATAATAGTGTGTGTGTTGGAGTGGGGTTTATGGGGAAGATAAAGTAAAGTAAATGAAGAAAAAGGAATGAAGAAAAATAAAGTGTTGAACTGAGAATTAGGGCTCATTTTAGTTAAAGATTAGGTTTAATAACTAATATAATTCTGAAATTTAGTAAAATGATGAGAAAAATATAACATTTGAAATGTTCTTCCCATATTTAAAAAAAAACAGAAAATGAAAAAAATCTCCCATAATTTCCTAAAATTAAGTAATCAACAAAATGTATTGCATCGCCATGGTAAACCAAAGTCAACTTAATTGTGTTCACCACGAAATACAGTTCAGCGCTTTCTCCTCTCTCTGTGTATATGTATAAATGTATATATATGCCTTGAGCACAAAATCAGAAAATGAGATTACATACAACTTTTCTTGGCCAGAAATGTGTCTGCTTCTTAATGTAATATTGGATTGTTTCATACTGGCAATTTTAGCCTTAGAATATGTTTAATAATAATATGTTTATTAATTACTCTTTTAAGTTGAACCATCAAAATTTTGCATATTTATTTTCATCAAATTATACAAAGAATGGAAATGTTTTTCAATGAAGTGTGATGAATATTTAGAAATGGAATGAGAGAAATGTGTACATAAATCTACTTAGGAAACTACTGTGTAAGTTAAATTTACATGTAGAATATTCTGAATTTGTAGTTGAAACAGAGGAATACTATTGAGGTTATTCTGATATTAAAAACAGATTCTGAGTCATTCTTTTTTCTTATTTATTTGTGTTTGTTTTTTATTCTGAGTCATTCTTAAAAGAAATCTCTTCTAAGCAAAAAGCCTCAGCCAAACACTAATCACCTCTTTTCTCCCTCATCTCCCTTATCACTCTTCTTACACTCCTGTGTGTGCTTTTTTTTTCTTTCTGTGCATATGCATGTTTTAGTTAAATCATTGACAAGGAAACTATCAGCCTTATGTTTCCACTAATGTTAGAAACAGCACATGGAATTTGTAATGTTAAACATAACAGCTGATCATATTGCAGAGGAGTAGAAAAGGAGAAAAAATGATGCCATTACCCATGCAAATGTGTGCCACATCTGTACAAAATTGTAATTTGCATGAATATGGCTAAGGCAAGCAGGATTACTATCATTAGAGCAATGCTGTTTGCACTGCTATATAGTACTTAAGGTTGTATGGGTGTTTCCATTTATGATGCCCCCCTCTTTTCAAGGGTAGATAATTTGGTTGTAATAATCTGCTTTTGGATGAAACATTACTACAAGTTCACAGAGGGGAGCAATTTTTAATTACAAAATTGTATTCAAATTGGTTCAGCTATCTTTCTAGCAGAAGTAAAACATTTAAGCATACTAACAAAAAATTGTTTTCATTTTAAATATGAGTCATTTAAATTGAATTTGCAAAATGTGTTGGGTGTTTTCATGTTTAAGGTAGAAAACTAGTTTTATTGTAGCACTTTAGGTTTTTTGAATTTGTGTAATCTTCCACTTGGATATATGTATATGTAATTTGTGCATTTTAGTTCTTGAAACACTTCCAAAATAAGTTATTTCAAGTAAATGTTTTGTTAATAGTTTTATCATACCAATTCCTAATAAATTGCATTCTGTGTATTAATATACATAGGGTCTCTTTAGCCTTTAACAAGACACAAGGTAGAACAGAAATTTTAAAAAAAATTACAATCATTTTTGCATGCTTATGAATATAACAAATTACTTTAGTAGTTTAATGTGGACAAGCAGCTTAAGTGATACAATAGGATTAAAAAAATCAAAGGTGCAAGTATTACTCATAAGTATGCAATCGAATAACTAGTGTATTGACTTTATGCAGGCTTTGGTTGGCAAGCGATGTTGGTTATAATACATAGGTTATAATCACTTTCTCCAACTTTATATTCTGAAAACTACAGATATTTATATATACCTATATTCTCTGTCATATAACAATGGCTAGAAACAGAACCTAAACTAATACTCACACAATTAATAGAGTCATTGGTGGTTGAACTAATTCAGATTATTTCCATAATATTCTTGGAAAAAGACAGTCATTTGTTAGTTTATGTAAGCCCCCACAGCTGTCAAGAATTGTCAATGTGTAGATATACAATGTATAAGTGCTAAAAATCCATTCGTGTTTGTAGATATATCAGTCAAGATCCTTTAAGAAAATAGATGAGACCATTAATAGGAAAATTTGAAGAGAGTTTAATAGGGGACTATTTATGGCATGAGTGGAATGCAGAGAGACCACAAGAAATAGTGCAGCCTCTTGAGATTAGTAACAGAGCATATTTAAAATATATATATTTTATTGATTTTTTTTTTTTTTAGAGAGAGGAAGGGAGAAGGATAGAGAGATAGAAACATCTATGAGAGAAACATCAATCTGCTGCCTCCTGCACACCCCCTACCGCAAGCTGGGCATGTGCCCTGACAGGGAATCGAACTGGTGACCTCCTAGCTCATGGGTCGACATGCAACCACTGAGCCACACCAGCCAGACATAACAGAACAGATTTACTAACACATCTAGGTCTGAATGGCAAGAGGAATGGATAGCTAATGGAACCTGGAGAGACAACAGAGGAGTGGGGCAAATGTAGGTTTACATTTGGCGCTACCATCCCAAAGTAATCCCTCACAGAACGAAACCCTTGGCCCTCACTTTACTCCTGGTCGTGATCTTTTGTAATGCTCATCTTTGGTCATTGCAGCGGTAATCCAGAACAAGTTACAATAGAAGTACTACATTTAAATGGCTGCAAATGTTAGCAAGTCATGTTGTTTTTGTTAATATACATATTCATGCAGCGTACTACTTTATTCAGACGTTGACTAACTCATCAATTCATTAATTCACAAATCACTTACGTAGAGTGTATTATGTGGAGAATAGGCAGTTTTGTAAGAAAAGTTGGCGATAACACAGTTTGTGCTGTAGAAGGGAGTAAACCGTGAAGGGGAGATAGCACCTACACACAGAGCTGTGTAATTCTGGCGTACATGCCGTTTCAGTGGTACAAATTACGTGCTATCAAGAGATGAGCAGTAAGGGCTTCATTCACAACAGACGTGAAGAAAGACTTGCAGAGCACATGCTAAATGATCTAGGCCTTAAATGGTGAACATATTTCCTTAGTCAAAGGGTGGATTTTTCCTGCCTGAGGAAAAGTCTTTGTGGTTACAAGAGTCTAAAAGGACACGGCAGTTCAAGGGATGTTTCATGTGGCAGCAGTGTTAGTTAAAAAAAAAAAAAAATAGGCTTATATCTCTTAGGAGGGGAACCAGAATGTTGGTATATATGGAATTTGTGTTTTGTCGAATATGAAAGAAAAGTTTCTGTATGTTTTAGAATAAGGAAGTCGAGGCAATCATAGCAGCCCTTTGGAAAGATCAGAATGAGCTTGGACTCTTCTGGAGAGACTGTAGATGTTGAACAATCCCTTAGGAAACAATAGCAGTAAACCAATATTCACTAAGATGACAAGGGCTGAAATAAATAGAATGGACACAATGAAACAGAAAAAAGGAAACACCAAAATGAAGAGACTTAACAATGTATTTCAGTGCTGTGTTTAAATTTGAAATAGCTGTTTTGGATCAACTCCAAAGGAAAAAAAAGAAATATTTAGATGGTCAATTGTATCACCATCTAACATCATGTCCTTCTGAATATGAAAGTTTCTTCCCAACATGCTTTTACAAAGCCCAGGGAGGCTGATCGCTTTCTGCTTTGCCTCCCTGCTGTTTCAACAAGTATCATTATCTCTAATCCCAGCCTTGCTCGTCCCGCTGAGCATCCAATAGCTATTAAAGATAGCTTTTTGCAGTATTAACTGAAGCCCTCAGTCCAGTGGCGGCATGTGGATATTTTGACAAATTTAAACCATGTGGTTTTTGAACAGCTTATTGGAATTTATCTAAGATATTTGGATCTAAAAAACTTATTTACCTAGCAAGTTATATGCTGTTCTTATTTGGGGATTGAGACTAATTAGGAAAATTTATTTATTTCGTTTGTATGTAAATTGGTTTTTTAAAATAAAAATATACTAATGTCATGATCATAACAACACAGGAATCAATAGCATTGATGATATCTAAAATAACTAGTCATGTAAAAAACTAGGATATTACTAGAAATTACAGACTATCCTATAACCCCTTCTTAAAAGTTCATATAAACATGGACTTCTTAGTGCAACTATGAAGGCTGAAATCCTTTCCCCTCTAGTCTTTATCCTATCAGATAAGGGTGTTGAGTTAAAATCCATGAGCGAGGCCTGCTGTTGAAAGGACTGAAAAATGGCCCCCGTTGCAAGCCACTCTGTGCCTCTCTGGCTTTCCGCTGCCAACTCTGTTCAACGTAATAGTTGGTCTTGTCGATCTTTAAGTTCTCTTCCAGATCCCTTAATTCACCTTCAAATGTGCATATGTTGGTAATATGAAGGACATACTAAAATAAAATTTCAAAATGCAAATGTGTTATATGTTTATGAGATGAATTTGGAAGATGATTATGCTTCATAATGACAATATGTGAAGATCAAGGTTTTATCTACACCAAGCAGTGAAGCAGAAGATTACACACACACACACACACACACACACACACACACACACACACACTCACCCCCCACACACACACCCCAGTCAGTAAGAAGCATATTTTCAAACATCTGGATCTTTTACATTATGGAGACCAAAACATCCAGATGTTTTCACAGAGTTTTAGTGCTAAGCATATTTTTAATACACCCCTTGAGAATCTCAATATTACTAACTCCCCAAAAGAGGAATATATGTTGTGTGAGTGTGTGAGAGAGAGGGAGGGAGAGAGGGAGGGAGAGAGAAAGGGGGGGGAGAGAAAGAGAGAGAGATGGGTGGGAGAGAGAGAAAGGAGGGAAAATTCCACTCTCCTACTCCACAGAGAATAACATAGTGTATCCTAAAACCACTTGTAGAAAAAAAAATGAGATAAATTTTCCATTTCTCTACCTTAATGTCATCTTGACTTTAGTCTCAGACTTAAAGGATTTATCATGACTTCATCTCTACACTGACAAAGAATATTCATTTCAAACCTATTTCTGTCTATAATTTAGAGTGTGTGTATGTGTGTGTGTGTGTGTGTGTGTGTGTGTGTGTGTTTTTACAGTGTCCTGTGACTTACCCCGTATTTTATTCTACTTGAATTCGTGCTCTCAAATATAAATTAACCTGCAGTATTCTTTTATTCCTCACTGCATCTGTGCTGGGAACACGTCCGGAGAGCCCTTTCAGTGAGCTGCAGAACTACTTGGGTCACCAAAGAAGTCTGCTTTCCTGACTTGTCAGTTCAAGTTACTGTAGAAAGAACAACTCTTAAAAATGCATGACTTCGTGTGGTCAGATGTGTCAAAAATGGTTTAAAATAATACAATCCTAAGAACCATAGCGGGTGGGAGGCAACAGCAAAAGAATCATTGGCATTTTCTTCCATATCCCATATTTACAGCCAGAGCTATAAAGGCACACCAGGAACACATGTGAGATGCAGTCATTTTCTCTAAATAAGTTTTGTCAAAATGACTGCATTTACTACGGTTACACTTACTAATTATCTCAATACCTACTGCTGCAGTGAACATCTCTAAATGCCCGTGTGCTTTGACCTGGGGGCCATCCTTGTTCTAATCGTAAAATGAGGAAGGATGCTGTTGAGTGTAACTTCTGGAGACTATGGTCAACACGTTGGGAACGATCAGGACAGAAAGTACATTCTTGGGGGAATCCTTTACAAGTTTTAAAACAATCCCACTTTTGACCTTAAATGAAAAGCATGAAATAATACTGAATAACAAACGGGGTTGCTTAATTATGCTGACACTTTTTCAAAGTTGTGTCAGTGCACATTTTACTGGAATGCTCTGTGTTACATGAGGTTTTAAATAGTTAGGAGGTAGGAAATATTTTTAGCTTCCTAATATCTGGTCTCATTGCTGTGCTTATTATGCACCTAATCATGAGGAAAATATCCTTAATTTATATTCTTGGGAGTCTACTACTCTGAGCATTCTTTCTCTTTAAAGATGTTCATTTTGTGTTGTAGTTTAAAAGTCACATTCCATGTCCTACACTCTATTCACAGAAGGTACCGAATTCAGCAAAAATATGTGCATTCATTTATGTAGACAAAGCTTTCTGTACTCACGCAAATTAAATAAATTGGTGTGCAGTAATGTAATCTATGCCCTCAAAAGCTCCTTGGTGTGTCAATGTGGGTTTTGTTCACAAGTTGTTGCAGTGCAATTCTGCAGGTGCAAATTTGAAAGCGCTTTCAAAAACATAACAAGCCATTTCATTCCTAAAGATGATTAGTATGTTAGCCTGAAAATTTCATAGTGCAAATTATATTTTATTTCTGGATACTCATAGAGGCCTAAATTTAAGTAGACTGTCATCATTTTCTCAGTCTAAAAGCACTAAAGAAACTAAATAGGTATTTTTCTTTGTCAATTCAGGCCTATAATATCTGTTGAGAATAGGTAAACAGTTGGCAAGGAACTCCCTCTTGTGGTCAAACATTCTTAATTAGAAAAAGAAATTTGTACTCAGCTGATGGTCTGGATTATTAAAACGTGGGTCACTTATAACCATTAAGATTAACAATACTGATATAAGGGGTTTTACAGAAGCAATTCATTGCAAATTAGAGCTTAATTCTGCAACATATGCTCTTAATTTTTCCTAAAAACAGAGCTTTGCACTGCTGTTCAGGATAAATCCACTTTGAATTTTAATTTCTAAGGCTTCTTATAACTTTTATCACATCATGGCAATATTTTAAAATCATATGTGCAGTTACATATAAATATATGCATGTGTGACATATATATACCAGGCGTAGAGCAGATAATATTTATGAACTGAGTATTGTAAGAAGTTCACATCCTCTTTGTTCAAATGTACTTTGTGTTCTTACAGTTCCTAAAACTGTAGATACTGCAAAGGTTTTTGCAAGCAGCAGGAGAAACAGTTCCATATGCTGTTAACCAATGCTCACCAGAGTACACGTGGCGACAGCATCTATTGTCAGAGGCAATAAATGCCTGTCATCCAATCAGAGATGTCCCAAACACTTATTATGAATGAGGCAAATTACTAGGCACATAATGAAGCTCAGAAATTACAATTTTTTTCCTGATCGTTTCACTTAAGCAGTTCCTCCAACCACTTCACAGGATCGGTAATAGACACTATCTGTCCTCATACTGAGTGTGCAATTCATTTCCATGATATCAAATTAAAACCTGATGCCAGGAAGCCTGGGATTGAGTTTATCTTCTGACAGCACATCAAAGGTCAGGAAGAAGGCCTGCACAGAGCAGGTCGCTGCTGCCAGTTCAAATACGAATGACACAGTCTGAACCAAGTTCTTTTGGGAATGACTTTCAATACGAGCAAAAGAAGGCTCCAAAGTTGAATTGAGTCATTATTTAAGGAGAAGAGAGAAAGAGAGACTGATCATAAAAGTTCCGCAGTCTGTGCAAGGAATGTCTACATGCAGAGAGTGCTATTTCTGTATATGTGCTGGTTCCAACATCTCTTTGCCTGCCGAAAGTTAAACACTTAATTGATGATCCGCCAATGATGCACTTATACCTTCTTTACACAAACTAAGGAAGAATATGCATGAGAGGATGAAATTTTTGCTCATATTTCCTAGCTGCTCTTATTAAGTTCTGTTGACTATGGTGTATTTTATATTTAAATTGTTTTCCCATTTTGTTATAGATACAAACTAAGTATGTTCATTAAAGAAAAATCAGAAGTGTATAAATTTTAAAAAACATTCTCAAAACATGGTTAACCATGTAGTAGTATTAATAATATTATTTCACAGAAATTGACTAATTTCTGAGTTCATAGGTGGGTTTATTTGTTTTTTAGTCTTCTCAATTTTAACATCAGCATAATTTCTACAATATTTTCTATGAATGACTATAATATATTTACCCAAACCTCCATAGCTGAAGCCTTTTAGATAGCTTCCCAACTTTTTAAATATTAAGAAAAAAAGATAGCATCAATCAGACCATCAAACCTCAGAGGGAAGGTAGAGGAGGTGGGGGTAAAGGGGAAAGATCACCATAGGACTTGTAGGCATACATATAAGCCTAACCAATGGACACAGACACCAGGGGGGTGTGGGCATGATTGGGAGGGGTGGGGGGGCAATGGGGTAAAAAGAACACATATGTAATGCCTTAATCAATAAAGAAAAAAAGATAAATATTTGCATAGTTATATCTTTACTCACATGCCTAATTTAGCAATACAATGTATTCTCAAATTAGCAAATTATCCTATATAATAAAAGGCTAATATGCAAATAGACCGAAAGGTGGAACAACCAAACAACCAGTCGCTATGATGTGCACTGACCACCAGGGGGCATGCGCAGAACATGGCTGGCGTCAGCCACAGGATGGTGGAGCAGGTGAGTGGGGGGGGCGCCAGACCAAGGTGGGGTGCCTGTTGGTGTCATTGGGGTGAGTCTCTGGTAGTTACTGAAAATTCTTTGCTCCCGCGCGCCGTGGTCCCACCTGGTGTTCACACCTGCTGCAGGCGCCAGCCCTGCTCACACCCACTGCCAGCCCCGATTGCCCCTCAGGGCTTCTCCACCTCTCCCTGCTCCTGAGGGACAATCGGGGCCCGCCGCCACTGCTTGCACCCACAGCCGGTGCTGCTCCCGATTGCTTGCCGCCGTCAGCGGGTGCAAGTGGCGGCTGCCAGCCCTGATCACCCCTGAGGGCTTCTCTACCTCCCCCTGCTCCTGAGAGGCGATCAGGGCAGCAGCTGCCACTCACACCCACTGACGGTGATGGCCCCACTCACACCTGTTGCTGGAACCAGCCTCAATCACTCTGTGCCATCAGTGGATGTGAGCAGAGCCAGCACCATTAGAGTGTGGGAGCGGCAACAGCAGGAGCAGGGCTGCTGGCAGATAGGGGACTGGGGGCTGTGGCGGGAAGGGCTGGGCAGGGGCGTGCAGGAGGGGCCAAGACCTGCCCCTGTGCCCACCACAGCTTCACGGCCCACAGTGCCTTTCAAGGTGCATGAATTCGTGCACTGGGCCCCTAGTAACAGATAAAATGCCACAACTTTTTGATGGTTTTTACTTTTATTTTAAAATTTGGTGTATTTTAATAAAATTGTAACTATGTTTCTTAACACCAGAAAAAAAATTAATCTCTTAGCTTAAATTCAAGTTCTGTGCAAAGGAAATAATGTTAATGGCTAATAAAGTTATAACTCATACTATAATCACCATCTGTATTCTTTTACTCTGTACTTTCATTCACTACATGGTATCAAGACTCCTGTAATGCCTTTAGAATTAGAAAGATGCCTTCAAAATTTGGGAGGCCTTTTTATATTAGATAGAAATTCATTGTCATTTAGTTGCTCTTAAAGGTAATTATTGGTTTTAATATATTTTTCTACAATGTATTTTCCTGAAGGTAATTTATTTCATGAGAAAAACAGAGGAGGGTAACAGGCACATGCAGGAAGCCATCCATTGTCAACATTATCATGAAAGTGCAACAAGGAACTCGGAAGGCCGATGGACCTTGGATGATTAGCAGGGCTAATAGCATGCACCAATTGTTTTGTTGAGATACTGATGACTCGAAGCAATTTCCTGACCTATTAGCCTCAAAGTAAATCATAACTGATCTTTTTACTGACCTTTGAGACAGTCTGTCGGCTACTGGTTTACCGTGTTTAACTGAGGGCAAATATGTGTATCTAAAATTGAATAAAAGCTAACAGGTCCAGGGCTTGGGGGAGCTTCTCCTCTAGGGGGAAGTTTCTACCTGGTCCCCACACCTTTTAAATTCATATTTCTTGTCTAGTGTTTTCATTTGTGCGTGGCCCCTTCTTCAGATCCTGAACCTTTGCTGCAAATGGATGCGGCAGGCACTTATGTAGGCAAAAATATATCTATCAAATATTTATCTACCTTTATATCTACTTTTAAATTGATTACATTAAATCTAAAATTCAATTCATTGTAGACAGAACAATTATTTTTTATACCACTGAAAAATCTCCACCAATTATAAGGTATTTTTTTTTATTATGAGATAAGCTCTTTTTTAAAAAATATGTTTTTATTGATTTCAGAGAGAGGAAGGGAGAGAGAGATAGAAACATCAATGATGAGAGAAAATCATTGGTTGTCTGCCTTCTGCTCCCCCCCCCACACACACATACTCCCACACTGGGGATCTAGCTTGCAACCCAGGCATGTGCCCTGACTAGGAATCAAACCCTGAGCTCCTGGTTCATTGGCCAATGCTCAACCACTGAGTCACACATGGTGGATGTCAAGTTCTTCTTTTAAGGACATTAAAATTTAGAATCAATGTCTTAAAACCAATGTGTATATAGTCAGAGGTATATGGTATATAAAGATATATATATATATATATATATATATATATATATATATATATATATATATATATTTACATGTAATGTTATACATATACACACATCATAACATCATAACTCTGGCCATGGTTTTAGTCATTCTTTAAAATAATTTGATTTAACTTAACAGGAATACACTTCACACCTTGGCACTTTTTTTTCTGGAATATATGTTATGTGTCTATGCTTTAATAATTTATAGGTTATAAAATTATTAAATATAAATATACAAAGTATCTTCAGGTAAGAAAAAAATAACCACATTTTTTCTACAGTAAGCCTATGGATACTGCAAATATTTTAAAGAGCTAGGAAGTGTTTCTTCCCAATATTGAACAAAAATAGATAGCTGGTCTACATTGTCTCTTCTATGCCTATGGCAGACATTGCTACCATGATTCATTGACTCTAAAATGCCATGAATCATTAGACACACCATCATTTTGTGTTTGATTTAAAAAAAAATACTATGCCAATTAGACTATGACATGTCATTGATTGTTAGACACACCTCAATTCCAGAGAAGGAAAAGTATCAATCCTAGCATATATAAAATATTATAATCAATCATTAACTCTTAATACAGCCTCTGATTATTTTGCAAGGCAACATTCCTTACAGGCATACCATGGAGAAGGATAATTTTGATATGAAATGATTGGATGTTGCGAATTGCCTGTGATGACAATAAGAAATTTGAAATCCTATAGTTAATGAATAGGTAAAAGTCTTGCTATATGTTAAATCTAGAAAATTGTGTGCCAATCTGATCTTATCTTTTGAAAAAGTTAATTTACTGAAGGAATTTCCCATAAGCATATCTCTCTAATTTCATTTGGTTACTAATAATAAACTAGAATTTATATGAAAAGAAGGGAAGGAAAAATAGAGAAAGAAATATAGCATTAACCAAGTTACCTTGTGTTAGGGCCCATACATATGTATTTCATGTGTAGTTTTTATTTGATAATCCCAGGAGCCTGAAAAGTTTTGACCTATTCATTTTTACTGATAAAGAACCTGAAGCTTGGGTTAGTGAATAACTTACTTAAATTCACACATGTGAGGGTGCAACTGTTGAGGTTAATATCCAAATCTGATTTTAAACCTTAGGTCTTCTCTTCTACCTCAGAACACCACTCTGAAATTCACTATACAAGAATTTGTCTCCACAAATTATTCAGCAAATTAAGGAATACCTCCCTATGAGAACTGGAATCACTTGCTGGGGTCCACTTATAAGATTTATATTTAATTTTATCTCCTATATTCTGATCATTTGTCTATTTCTTGGCACTTCTATACAAAAATCTTGCTACTGACACCTGATCATTACTGGGACTCCCATAAATATTCCTACTCATTCTTCTTCACCTTTGGCTGTAGATTTCTGTGAATTACAATTTATTTCAAGATGCTGGGACTGCAGTTACTCAACTTCCTCCACGTTCTCATTTGGTTTGACTCAACTATCTTTCACATACACACATTTAGCAAGACAGAATGATGCCATATTCCTAACCTAGCCTATCACATTCTTTATAGAAGAACTATGTCTTTTCTTTTTAAAAACAAAATAGTTTAGCCCAATTAATAAAATTTTATGTTTTAAGATTACTGAACTACTTCTCATGATGTCATTGCATGTTGAGGTGAAGAAGAATTAGGAAAAAGAACGAGTGAAAATAACTCAGTGAGCCATAATATTTTTAGAGAAACTGTCTTTACTTTCAGAAAAACCAACCTGTTCATTCTAAGAAGACATTTTGTTCTTTGTAGAACATGCTACTTCATTTTGAGGCTTTTCTCTGTGAAGAAGTTGTTCCCTCTGGTGCCTGAAACTACTACATAAGCCTATTGTGATTTTTTTGGTGGAAACCATGACTCTCCTGGGTGTATTACTCTGGCTTAAAGTGGCCCCTCAATTGTAAGTGATCAAATTGCTACATGGGCCATTTATACAGAGGTGTTTCTTTTTGAAGTAAGAGTGAAATCAAGTGTTTTTTGTGCCACACTAGGGACCCAACATGCTCCAATAGATAAGCCACTGGCCTAAGGATGTGGAATACTATATACTTTCATTTTGCTCATATGCCTTGTTATCTATTTAGAGCCATGTAATTAAATCTTGTTAATTTGAGTTCAGAGACATTAAAACTACCCCCAAAATTTAAAAAAAATAGATATTTCATTTTAACTGAAATTGAGCAAGTACTTACACAACTTCTTATTTGATTAAAAAATAACACGACAAGAGTGGAAATATTTTTTTTTAAGGAGGGAGGGTATTTTAAGAACAGAAAAATAAATAAAACTGCTTTAGTAACAGTGGCTTTAATCTGGATTTAAAGTGTCTATGAATGGTGAAGCTGGGAATGGAGGTCTCCATGTTCTTGTCAAGATTTTTAAACTATCTAATGAAAATCAGAGATAAGGGTAAACAATAAAGTAAATTGTTAACTTCCTTGATTTTGACTGAAATTTAATCAACCACCTGTCATGACACTATTTTTCATAATATTTAAAATATTCAATTGGTGGTTATATGATATTTAATTTTTAAATAAGAAAATATTAATTAATACAGGTTGATAAGCAGAGATATTTTTAAATACAGGATCCATGAAGGGAAAATACTAAAAGGAATGATTAATAATAAAATTATTTGAGCTTCAAAGAATCATAAAATAATATTTTGTTGAGAATTTTTCTTTTTGTGATCACTTGGGATATTTGCTTATAATTTATTTTCTTCTCCTCTTCTTATCTGGCTTTGGTATAAAGGTAATGTTGGCTTCATAACATGAGTTGAAATTGTCCTATCTTCAAGTTTTTCAATGAATTGAAAAGGATTGACATTAATTCTTCTTTAAATGTTTGGTAGACTTTACCAGTGAAGCCATCTGGCCTTGGCAGGTTTGTGATTACTAATTCAATCTTCTTTCTAGTAATTGGTCTATTCAGATTTTCTGTTTCTTCATGATTAAGTCTCAGTAGGTTATGTGTTTCAAGGAATGTAACCATTTCTCAGAGTTATCTAATTTGTTGGTATATAATTGTGCACAGTGTCCTCTTATGATTCTTTGTGGTATTATGGTATTAGTCATAAAGTCTCTTTTCCATTTCTGATTTATATATTTGAGTCTTCTCTTATTATCTTAGTTATTCTAGCTAAAGGTTGGTCCAAAATTATGTTTTCAAATAAAGCCCTGAATAGAAGGAAGGAAATAATAAATATGAGAGCAGAAATAAACAAAATAGAGTCTAATAAAACAATACAGGAGATCAATTAAACCAAGAACTAGTTCTTTGAAAAGATAAACAGGACAGGTAAACCTATCACCAATATCACCAAGAAAAAAAGAGTGAGGACACATAAAATCAGAAGTGAAAGAGGAGAAGTAATAATTGACATCACAGAAATACAAATATTTATAAGAAAATACTATGAACAATTATATGCCAACAAATTTGACAATCTTGAAGAAGTGGATAAATATCTAGAAACACACAATCTTTCAAGATTGAACCAAGAAGAAACTGAATTTGAACAGACTGACTACAACCAATGAAGTGAAAGCAATATTCATCTATCTTCAATATAAATAAGAAAATTATAAGAATTAGGCTCTAAAGTTAAATATAAGTATAGGCTTTTCTTATATGTATGTATATGCATGTATGTTTAAATATAAACATGTCACATTTTATTTATCTGTCAATGGACACTTAAGTTGTTTATATATTTTGGCTATCCTATCTAATAAAAGAGTAATATGCAAATTGACCATACCTCCGCTACACCCACAAGTCATGCCCACAAGCCACGCCCACCAGCCAATCAGGAGTGAATATGCAAATAAACCCAACCAAGATGGCTGTGGCCACAGAGAGCAGGAGGGAGGCTTGGATTTCCCCAGCAATGGAGGAAGCCAAGATTTCCACCTGCCCTTGCTGGCCTAGGTCTCCACTCAAGGCTACGAAGTTTCAATTATAGAAGATACATAAATCCAAACAGAAATGGCAGCAGCCAGGAGATGAAAAGAGCAGGAGGCTTGGGTTGCCCCCTGGCAATGGAGGAAGCCAAGCTTTCCACACACCCTGGCCGGCCCAGGCCTCCGCTTAAGGCTACAAAGTTTCAATAATAGAAGATACATAAATTCCAACAGAAATGGCTGCCGCCACGGAACAAGCAGGAGGCTTAGCTCCACTCCAGGCTACAAAGTTTCAATTATTTAGACGATACATAAATCCCAAATACCTGCTTCCAACCTATGCTTGGGTCACTGGGTGGCGTGGCTGGCCTGCACACCACCACAGGCCCCTCGCCCAGGCCGCCCCATACCCCAAGGGAACCCCCACCCTGACCCAGGACACCCTTCAGGGCAAACCAGCTGGCCCCCACCCATGCACCAGGCATTTATCCTATCTAATAAAAGAGTAATATGCAGATTGACGATCACTCCAACACACAAGATGGCTGCCCCCATGTGGTCAAAGATCCTGCCCCATGTGGACAAAAGATGGCCACCACAAGATGGCCAGCAGGGGAGGACAGTTAGGGGTGACCAGGCTAGCAAATGAGGGAAGTTGGGGGTGACCGGGCCTGCAGGGAAGGGCAGTTGGGGGGGACCCAGGCCTGCAGTGGAGAGCAGTTAGGCAGGGACCAGGCCTGCAGGGGAGGGCAGTTGGGGGGACCAGGCCTGCAGGGGAGGGCAGTTAGGGGTGACCAGGCCTGCTGTGGGGGGGGGACAGTTAGGAGCAAACAGGCTGACAGGGGAGCGGTTAGGGGGTGATCAGGCTGGCAGGCAGAAGTGGTTAGGGGCAATCAGGAAGGCAGATTGGGAGCAGTTGGGAGCCAGGAAGGCGAACAGTTGGGAGCCAGCAGTCCTGGATTGTGAGAGGGATCCCAGATTAGAGAGTGTGCAGGCTGGGCTGAGGTACACCCCCCCCTGCATGAATTTCGTGCACCGGGCCTCTAGTTGTGAATAATGCTGTAATACATACTCGTGCAGATATCTCTTCCAGATAGTGATTTCATTTCCTTTGAATATGTAAACAGAAGTATGATTGCTGGATCATGTAGCAGTACTATTTTGAATTTTTTGAGGAAGCTCCATACTGTTTTCCATAATGTCTGTAAAATTTACATTCCCACTAAAGTATACAAGGGTTCCCTCTTCTCTGCATTCCTGCCAACATTTATTATCTTTTGTCTTTCTGACATCTCACTGTGGTTTTGAGTTACATTTTTTTAACGATTAGTGATGTTGAGCACCCTTTCAGATACCTGTGACCTCAATGAATGCATAAAAACTATAGGTAAAGGAGTTGGGACCCATATAAACCCAGCCTACAGCTTTTAAATTTTAGGGTTTAAAGGTCCTTACCTAAACTTTAATCCTGTAAACCACAACTGTTGTTCAACAAAGTTTTTTTCATTTTTTAAATTTTATAATTGTCATCAAATATTATATAGATAATAAGCATTTGCCCCCTACCTTTAATAAAAACTTAGATCTTTCTCTTTTATTCTTCTTACCTCCTTCCACTTCTCCCTCCAAACTCCCTCTCTCATCCATCCATCCATCCACATCTAACCACCCTTATATATCATCCACACATACTCAAGGGTCCAGAAAAATATCTCCAAATTACTAAAATTCACCAGAGATGATACAAAACACTACTGTTGTTGTTTTCAAATGGGAGACTAAAATAGTTTTATATTTAAAATTTACTAATGGGGTAGTAGATACTTATGTTAGTATTTAAGAATATAAATTAAACAATTTATTATAACTATTATAAATATTACATTGTAGTTTTAGTATATTCTTAAACCATATACACATCAAAAATATTGTTAAAGATATGTGATATTTCAAGTGTCTGAAGAGTCTGAATAAAATATATATTCTTCATTTCCCCCCCAAGTCCACTTTTCTACATCTAACAATTCGAAGTTCAAGGTATAGTTATGATTCAAATAAGTAGTAGAATGCAATACAGTCCACAAGATAGTTACTAACTCAAAATTCCAAAAGTATTTTACTTAAGACTCAAAACCCTGCAAAAAACCCAAAGGAATATTGATATACTGAGGTAGGATACTACAGTCTTCATAAACTCCCTTTTCATACCCTAAAATCAATTGAGTTCTATTCCTTTATGCATCTATCGATTCTACGGGAAAATGCTCTTATAAAAATCAATGTGCAAAATAACTTCTTTATAGCCTTTTTTTTTCCCCTTCAAAAGGGTGTTTGATGTTTTATTGTGAATACCAAGTGCTCCTGATGATCAAAATGTAAAAGTTGTTTCTAACATTTTACGAATAAAAGAAACATGACATCATCTTGATGTCATGAGAAAAAATTTCTATTTCATCTCCCAGATGCAAATATATGGCTTAAGAATTTATTTACCAGTACCAAAGAAAGATTTACTTTTGAAAAATTATATTGAACATTTTCATAAAGTAACTCTTAATTATTTAATGAATCTGAACTAATGATAATTAATAATATTTATTTTTTTACTGTAAGTCAGCTTGAAGTTTATTTCAAAATGGCATATGTTTGCCACTTGCACAAAGTATGAAAAGAACAAAACTAAAGAATTAAGGTGAAAGTTAAGGTACAATTTTAGAGAAGGAGATTATTTTTCAAGAGGAAAAAAGTATTAAGCACATACTTAAGTGTTGAAAACCTCAAGTCAAATCCCACTATGTCTTTCCAAAGGCAGGTTTAAATTTATTCACTGTGGTTAAACTGCATTTCATATTTTTTAAATAAATAGCATAGGTAGCGGCTTGATATTAAATGTGTATCTTGTTTGTATCATTTATTTGATCAATTTGAAGTTTTTAAAATCCACCCAAAGCTTTGTCAAATGCATAATAAAAGAACTTAAACTGAACCTATACTGAGTAAAAGGTTATTTCATCTCCAAAATATTGAGTTATCTCCAGAAGAGAATTCAAGGGAGAAGTATAGAGAGCTGTTTTGATTAAACCCTAAATAATAAACCTTAATTTCCCCTTACTTTCTCTTCTCCCTGCTCTTCTCTCTTTGTTCTTTTGCTTTTTCTAATTAAGAATTGAAATTTTGCTCTGGCAGGATGGCTCAGTTGGTAGGAGGCTGTGGGTTTGGTCCCCGGTTGGTGTAAGAAAGGGAGGCAGGTAGAGGATCGCTGTTTCATATCCATGTTTCCCCCTTCTTCTCTCTAAATCAATAAACATATCCTCAGGTGAGGGTTTGTGGATTTGTTTTTGTTTTTGTTTTTCAAGAAATGATTTGAACTTTCTGAAAGAAAAATACCTATTTGAAAGTACATGACTGCATTTGACTTCAATGGCTGAGTAAAGAAGTGGTACATGGGCAAAGATGAATGATTTCTGACTAGAAATTTCACTGTTGATATAATATAATCCTAACATGTGCTTGAAAGGATTTCATCAGTCAAAGTCTTTGGATAATAAAACAATTGCTAAATGAGCCACACTCTTGGGTTAGTTATTCTAACAAATATTTACATTATCGTTAGGTCTTTAAGATACCTGATATATAAGCTAGATATTTTTGATTATTAAAATCATTTATGCATTTTAATTCTAAAAGAAGTTGTCTTTGCTTGTTTGGGTTTATTTGTTTTAGAAAGGCATTACCCAGTTTCTTTTAATTCTTTCACCTTTTCATTTAGTAAATATTAGTTAATCACATGCAAAGATCAAAGTGCAGTTCCTTGAACTGGAAATATATTCAGTGAAAAAAAATAAACAAGGTTGTCAAGAAAAAGTGTCAGATTTAGAAAAGGGCAAAAAGTAATACTGGTTATCCTTTCAGTGAAATGCTCACATTGACTAGTGCATCTTTGGAGATTATCTGATTTTATAGAGGTGTGCATTTTTAATTGTCTTTGACATATGGCATAAAAATAAAATTATATAAAACGAAAAATACAAACAATTGCTGTTCATGAAAATGCAAATGAACATTGCCCAAGTAGTAGTAAACCTAAGTCAAATTCTCATTCCAACAGGTTGTAACATGTGACTTATTCCCTTAAGTAATGAGTTAAGTAATAAAATCTTTGACACATGGTCAATTAATATTTGATGAAAGTAATGATTTTACCATTTTGAAATTTTATTTAAAAAGATGTTTATTTTTTTGACATTTATTTCTATTGGCTCTTATATAAATTCCAGAACAACTTAAAAAGAGAATTCTTTCATTCTCATTCCTAATAATGGATATAATAAGATCATGTTTCTATGGAAGGCGGAAAGTTCTATCAGCACAAAAATGTAAATGGATAGTATGTTTCAACTGTCTTAGCTTCTAAAACAAATCTATTTATTTTGAAAGACCCAAAAGTAAGGATATCTTGTTTTCTTGGTTTCTAGTGCCTTTTTCTTTTTTTTAACTTTGGCAAGGACCAATAAGATTGTATAATATTTGGATAGTGATTATTTCTAGTTAACCTGAAATGAAAGTATACATATTGTTTACAGAGTTAATGATAAATATAGCTGAACACCCACCGTGCAGTTTACAGGATCCAGCTGGTTATTATAAGCTTTTATGAATAGTCTATAAAATTTAATAGATACCCATTTCTGGTACCTTACTCCCAGAGCCATAATCAGGTAGGAAATCAGCCCACTTGAAAGAGAATGTTACAGTATTTAATCACAAACCTTGACAATGTTAGGATCTGATATTCAGTAGTGATATCTGTCAATGCTAAAATACTAAAGATATGTATAAGCTTGAGTAGTGTCATAATTAAAGATACTGGTGTACATTTTTTCTGAAAATATCTGAAATTTTACCAAGTACTCTCAAATAATTTTTTAAGTTCCTTATTCTACATTTTATTACTTAATTACTTAGGGAGGTGGGAATTCATATAAAATAACTTTAAAAATAATTGTATTATGTACTGATCAGAACACTCATTTAATAAGATTGTTCAAGGAAATTTAACATATAAGCTATTTAGATGATGAAATTTTTTAAAAATATATTTTATTGATTTTTTACAGAGAGGAAGGGAGAGGGATAGTTAGAAACATCAATGAGAGAGAAACATTGATCAGCTGCCTCTTGCACAGCCCCCACTGGGGATGTGCCCACAACCAAGGTACATGCCCTTGACCGGAATCGAACCTGGGACCTTTCAGTCTGCAGGCCGACGCTCTAAGCCAAACCGGTTAGGGCTAGATGATGAAAACTTTGATGTTATAAACATTTTTTTCAAATTTTATGAATGATTTCTGAATATAGTTAGCACACATACTTTTTGAAGACTTAAAAATTTGCTGTATGAAAATTCCTATTCCGTATTATTTGACCTCAGAGGACTTCCAGTTAAGATGCTAGTGTAGGTAAACACTGTGAACACCTCCTCCCATGACCACATCAAAATTACATCTAAATTACAGAAAAACCATCATTGATAACCACCTGAAGACTAGATGAACAGAATTCCTATAATTAAGGATATAAAGAAAAGCTTTGAGGGGATAAATGGTGATGAGAAAAATGAAATTCCTTAAATTTAAAAATTAATACAAATTAAATTTAAAAAAAGAAGAAGAAAAAGAAGCTACATGGAAACTGGTAGGAGGGGCAGAGATGCAGAATGGGTTGGTGCACACCCATGGTGTAGTGATTAAGTATAAGGAAGGATATATTGGATACAGTGATCCCCTCTGAGGAGCAAGGGGTCCCAGCCCATATCAGGCTCCTCAGCACAGGCCTCCAGTGCCAGGAAGAAGAGTCATAACATCTTGCTGTGAAAACCTGCAGCAATTGAGTCTGAGTGAGGTGTAGAATTTAGGGAGACCTAGGTCTTAAAGGACCCAAGCTCAGACTCAGTAGCTCAAATACTCACTAGTTCTGGGTTCCAGCACAGAGTCAGAAGCTTGCAAAGTACCAGGGACATACTGGGAGAGACTGAATTGACTATCCTCAGGTTGAAGGCTAGAAGGGAAGAGGTTGGAAAGATTACTCCAGGGATGGAAGTATTGGCAGACACCCTTGTTCCTTTGTTGAGTCTTCCCCCACCCAGCCTACCTAGTGCAGGTGGGTGCCAAATCTGAGTGTTTCATTAACTTGGCTACCACTGTTCATATCACCCTGCTCCCGCCAATTTGTGCACCCAGCCAAACCTATTCCAGTGGCTCCTGCCTAGGCTTGTGCTGTGGACTTTCCTAAAATATATCAAATGTCTACAAACATTAAACAAGCAGCAGCAGTTCTCCATGTGCCCTCTACCTCTGGCTAAGCTAACTCAAGCCCAGCACGAGCAGTGACTAGTCTCAATTTGCATTATAAGTCCTATCAGGTAGCCCTAAGCCTGGCATAAGACACAACCAGTCTTAGCTTGGAATGTAGCCTCAAAAAAAAAAATAACCACAAACTGGGCACAAGTGGCAGCTGGCCTCAGCTGACAACATGGTGGCCACCAAAGGGTCTTAAGCCTGACAGTAGTGGCAGCCAGCCTAGGTTGACAGAATAGCCTCTCTCAAGAATCGCCAAGCCCAGGACAAGTGGAAACCGACTCCATATCACTTTTTAGACCATACCAGATGGCCCTTAGATAGGCACAAATGGTGGCTGACCTTGACCTGCACCAGAGTCCCTCCCAAAAGGCCCAGAACCAAAACACCTGTCAGCCAGCTTCAGACCACAACAGTCCATAACCTAACCAACTCCAGAAATGACATACTTGAAGTTCATAAATTTGGCTGGCACTACGAGCCCTATTAAAGAGATTCCTGCTCCATGGGGTCAACCCCCACAGAACAGTTTTTCCAATGTAGTCATGGCCAGCACTCATAGCCAGCCAGCCTACGGGTCAATCCTATGCACAGAGGTGCCACCAGAAACCCATGCTTATAGAAATAGGAGAGCACAAACAACCAACACAAGGGACAGTCCTGAAACACCCAGCTCAGGTGACCAGGGAGACTAAACAACTAGGTCACACAGGATAGCTACTACATTAGGCCACTCTGCCAAGACTAGGAGACAGAGAAGCTCTACCTAATATATAGAAACAAACAGGGATTCTGACAAAATAAGGAGACAAAGAAGCATGTCTCAAATGAAAGAATAGAACAAAACTTCAGGTAAACAAAATAAAGACAAGCAATCTATCAGATACAGAATTCAAAACACAGGTTTTAAGAATGCTCAAATAATTAAGGGGAAAATAGGTTAACTCAGTGTGAATTTCAATATAGTAGGAAACAAAAATGGAGATTGAAAACATGAAAAAGAACCAGTCAGAAATGAAGAACAGAATAATTAAAATGAAGAATACATTAGAAGGAATTAAGAGTAGATTAGATAAAGCTAAGGATCAGATCAGCAATCTAGAAGATAAGGTAACAGAAAACACCCATGAAGAACATAAAAAAGAAGTAAATTTTAAATGAGAACAGTCTGAGGGAAGTCTGGGACAACATTAATTGTACCAACATTCACATCATTGGGATACCAGAAGGAGAAGAAAGAGAGCAGGAGACTGAACACACATTTGAAAAAATAATGACAGAAAACTTTCCTAATCTGGAGAAGGAAATAGACATACAAGTCTAGGAAGTGCAGAGAGTCCCAAACATTATGAACTCAAAGTGGCCCACACCAAGACACATCATAATTAAAATGCCAGAGGTTAAAGACTAAGAGGGAATCTTAAAAGTAGAAACAGAAAAGTAGTTAATAACATAAAATGGAGCTCAGAAAATGACCATAAGCTGACTTCTAAACTGAAACTTTGTAGGTCAGAAAGAATTGGCATAACTACTCAGTGATGAAAGGCAAAGACCTACAACCAAGATTGCTCTAATCAGAAAGGCTATGATTTAGAATTAAAGGTGAAATAAAGAGTTTCTCAGACAAGTAAAACCTAAAGCAATTCATCACCACTAAACCTGTACTCTAAGACATGTTAAAGGGATGTCTTTTAGAAGAAAAGATCAAAATAGAAATAAAATATACTAAAGAAAAAATTCTCACTGTCAAAGGCAAACATGTAGCAAAAGCAGTGGATCAACCAACTCTAAAGCTAGTATAAGGGTTAAAAGAAAAGTAGGAAGACCATGATTAATTATAATATAAATTGAGGGATACATGTAAACACATACAAAAAAGTAAAAAAATGACAAAAACAAACAAACATGGAGGAGGAGAGTTAAAATTGTAGAGATGTTAGAATGTGTTCCAACTAAAGCAACCACCAACTTACAATACACTGTTGTTAGCATAGCTTGGTATATATGAAGTACAAGGTAATCACAAACCAATAATCAAAAGTGCTATACAAGAAATAAAGAGAAAGAAATGCAAACATAACACTGTAGAAAGCCATCAACCTACAAGAGAAGAGAGCAAGATAATAAGAAAGGAACAGAGAAAAGCTATAAAAACAACTAGAAAAAATTGATAAATGGCAATAACTACATACCTATCAACAATTACTTTAAATGTAAATGGACTAAATGTGAGAATCAAAAGACATAGGGTGGCTGAATTAATAAAAATAACAAGACCCATACATATGCTGCCAACAAGAGACCTAGTTCAGATTAAAAGACACATATAGACAGAAAGGAATGGGATTAAAATTTTCATGCAATTAGAAACAAACAAACAAAAAAGCTGGGGTAGTGCCCTAGCTGGTTTGGCTCAGTGGACAGAGCGCCGGCCTGCAGACTGAAGGGTTCTGGGTTCGGTTCTGGCCAAGGGCATATGCCCAGGTTGTGGGCTCGATCACCAGTGTGGGGCATGCAGGAAGCAGTGAATCAGTGATTCTCTCTCATCATTGATGTTTCTATCTATCCCTTCCCCTTCCTCTCTGAAATAAAAAAATAATTAAAAAAAAAAGCTGGGTTAGCAAAACTTATTCAAACAAAATAGATTGTAAAACAAAGGCTGTAATAGGAGATTCTGAATAAAGTGAGAGAATGTGTTTTTAAGTGATCATAAATATGTCACTTGATAGCCGATTTATTTTTGTATCCTCAGCCTCAGAATCACAAATGAAACAGAGTAGAGGCTCAATACATATTCATTGACTAGATGACTGAGTGAGAGTGAGGTCTTCAAGCTGGAGTTGATTAGGTTGTACTTGGAGGTTTCCGTATTCATTTTTTTCCTCTCTCTACTACGGGTTGTTTGAGATTTTCTAGTTCTTGTGTTGGATTATCTGCATATAATTTAGCTAAACTTTTGACATTTCTGCATAAACTGGATCATGAATGACAATTTCCCTATCAGAACGTTTTTGTAGAATAATAGTTGCTCAATGCAGGCCGGCTACTCTTAGACCTATTTCAAAGACCCCTGACTATGTCCATAACCTCTGAAATCTACTTTCCACTTTTTCTAGGCTAAGTTTTTAATAACTGCCACTTTCTTCCTGCTGGCAGCTTAGAGGCAGTGGGAGTGGTTATATGAGTTAGCATTCCTGAGTTTGTTCATGGAGTAACTGTTTGACAAAAGTAGCAGACTCAAGCACAGTTTGAAACACATGTGAGGGGAAATGGTAGATGAGAAAATGATAAAAATACAAGATGTGTCCTATTCATTATCTACTACAACCTTTTCTCTCCTAATTTCAATAAACCACCCACTGGGAGAAAGCTTATTGACTATGTCTATGCAAGTTAGAAATTATTTTTGAATCACTATGTGGAAACTATTTAATATAGCAATGGTGTGCTTTTACTCTGTGTAATAGGTTTTTATATCCATATTGAATTGACATATTTTAAGTCATTTGAACCATAAATGCAGGTGCAAATAAAAGGAAATGTATGGTATTATTCCATGTGTACAACTTGACTTCATATCTTATATTTCATTGGTAGATTTCCTAGAACAAGTTTTTCTTTCAATTTCTTGAAGTTCATTTAAATACACAATAATACAAAAACCCATTCTCCCTATAAAAATGTAAAATATAATAAGTAAATTTCAAGTCACTTTATTATCATCTTTAATCTTGGTTATTGTCTACTTGTTTCCTATCTCTAATCATGTCTATGAGCTTGGTAATTATCCTCCTAGATATTTGTCAATATATGTATATTCAGTATATTATTTATTTTCCTTAATATGAAAGTTAACTGAAATGGCTTTTAATCCAGATTTCTTACTTGATTTTATAATTTTGACTATAACAAGGTTACAGATTATATGAGATTGAGCAAACTGGACCTTAACTAAGTACTGTTTCCATACTCTAAAAACAAAGAGCTTTGAATTCCTGCAGCAAAAAATAAGAATAATAATCACAAAGTAATGGAAATTAAAGCAATAAAGTTATAAAGTCAATTATACTTTAATGTAAATATAATAATTAAAAATAAATATATTTCAAAGTATAATTATTATGAATTTGAAAATGAGCCCCTAGACATGCCTGGTGCATAGTAGGTCTTAATGTCTTGTTTCCTTCACAAGTTATTAACTGTACCTTTTAGGGTAAAAAACTGGAATATGTAAAAAAATTTACATATCATAGTAAATCATTATATCATTATTAACAAACATAAAGTCATGCTTTTTAAAAAATGCTAACATTCATAGAAATGAGGGAATTTAGATTAAAGTTATCTATCAAAGGAGTCTGAGGGAGAAAAGTGATAACATTCTTTGTAACTAACCCCACTGTGCTGGTGTACATTTTGCTTTTCATTGGAGTCATCTAAATTTCTTGGGCAAATAAATATTTAAGAACACTAAGTATGTTTATTGTAACATCTAAATATTCTCTGTTTAATAGAAACCACTCACAGAATTAAAAACTCAACCTTCAGTATCACATGATCTCACTCATATGTGGAATCTAGTCAACAAAATAAACTGATGAATAAATAGAACCAGAGACAGAAGCATGGAACAGACAGAGGAATTTCAGAGGGAAGGCAGAGGAGAGGGCGTGGGAGAGGAGTGATTTACTGGGAACTTATATGCATATATGCATAACCCATGGACACAGACAATAGAATGGTGAAGGCTTGGGAGGGGCAGATATGGGGTAAGGGGTCAACTGGGAAAAAAATACACAAACAAACAAAAGGGACATCAGTAATACTTTCAACAATAAAGAAACATTTAAAAAACAACTCATCCTTCAGTTTAAGTTACTTTTTCTGTTTATTTTCCAATCTGTATAACTTTAATGACTTAAATGTCCTCTTTTGCTATGGCTATGGCACCCAGGGTTTGCTATGTATACTAATTTTAAAAGAAGCTATTATTTATTACTAGAGGCCTGGTGCATGGATTCATGCACTGGTGGGGTCCCTCAGACTGGCCTGTGGGGATTGGGCCAAAACTGGCTCTCCAACATCCCCCGAGGGGTCCTGGATTGTGAAAGGGTGGTTCTCAGGTAACGTACCCCGGATCCTGCTCCCTCCTCTCTGGTTCCGGGTGCATCACTGGAGAACTACAGTTGCAAGTCACCACAGCTCGGCAGCTCCTGCGTTGAGCATCTGTCCCCTGGTGGTCAGTGTGTGTCATTGCTACCAGTCGGACAGTCAAACGGTTGGACAGTCTATATACTATATAGATTTCATCAACAGATCTTAATGGCTATACTTTGTGCTTGACAGTTTGGTAAATACATTTTTTAGAATCTTCCTCATTTGCCCCCTTCCCTGCTGAACAGTATATGCCAACTTTTAGCCTAGGATGAATCTTTACAGCTGAATCTGACCCATGAAAAACATTAGTTTGTGATGGAAATGCTTGATAAGGCTTTACTTACAGTGGTGTTAATCAGAGATCTGCTGACCCTCTAACTGGCTTTGCTTTCAAATATCAAGAGACAAGCTCCTTTTGCCAACCATTCATCAACTTCTCTAAATTCAGTAATAATTTAGTGGTCAATATGTTCCTTATTATATTGTATTTGGCTGCAAAGAAGTTGGATGTTCCTCTCAGATCCTGAATTCAGGGCTCCAAGGTCCTAAAGTAGATCATTTAAGCCACTTCATTGTTCTTCAGTTTGTCATTTATTCTACTCTTCTTCTCCACATTTAAAGCTATTGGGAGGAGCTATTTCCTCTTTCCTCTACTTAAATTATCCCCAAAATATAACATTTATTCCAAGAACAATCTATTTGTATTTATTCTGACTAACGTCAGTAGATATTGACAATAGCTGGTCAGCTTCCCCTCTCCAAAACCCATTCAGTAAAAGAGTGATTCAGGCAATCCTGAGTCCACACCATTACTGTCTCCTAATCCTGCACCAGTCCACACTGCCATGCTTTAAAGACCTTTTATTCTTTCTATTCCTTTTTTACAGATAGTACTTTAAATTGAGGCAACTGAGATATATTGGGCTACTCTCAACTAGCATGTTTTGGGGTGTATTGAAACATTCCTCTTCATATCTGTACTAAGACTAAAATTATGAGAAAACAACTCACTTGCAATCAAAGCTAGTAAATACACATATATTGCAGTCTATTTCAACCTTTGACATGAGCCTGGATACTTGTTAAAAATTTGAATTCAGTGAACATGTTGTAATGCCCAGGAGTGAGCCTATGCAGCAAGCCCCACCCTCCTCCTTCCACCCCCTTGATTTTCATGTAGGGGACACATGGCAACACATGGAGAAGCACTGCTACAGCAGTTAAATTAACCAACTGCAGTTGTAAACAAACACACAAATCAGCTAAAATCTGTAGTGGATAGATATTTGAGAAGTATCCATGTCCAACCAATTAGAATATTTCTCAGAAACATACATGTTCAACTACTGTGTTGAGATTTATAGACGTGTACAGTCTGGGGGCTTTGTTGCAAATAACCGAAACTGGCTGTGGCTAAAATAGTAGAAAAGGTATTTGTTAGAAGGCTAGTAAGTAGCACATTGAATTATGGAAAAAAACCTGGGAAACCAGGCTTGTGAAATAGACAGAGATAAAGGTATGGAAAGGAACGCCAAGAACCAACAGAGGAAGAATCAGTTCAGGAAGGCGTTTAGACCTGCTGCCATTAGCACACTTTGCTGATACCCTGCACTCTTCTCTGTCCACCACTATCACTTACAATTCTTTCTTTTTGTTCCTGTATCTTTTATTACTTCCTCAGAGTTTCAAAAATCAGAGGAAACAATCCAGTTAACTGAACGTGGGTCATAGGATGAAGCCCTGGCTCCAGGCAGAAAAGGCATCTTTCAAATACTAAGTCATGCATGATGAAATGTTGAGAACAGACCACATGGCCCAATAAAGCTGAAACTCTGCATACAAAGCACGTAGAAAATAACTGTATATAGAATCACATTGGATTTTTGCTGGAATAAAGGCTTGTCCATTAGAATAATAACCTCTTAGTCAGAATTCCCTTTAAAAAAAAGCGATGTGGCAGGAAGGCCATCTTACTTTCTAATTGGTAACACGAACTCACACTCTCCAGCTGTACAGCTTTAAATAAGTGGCTTGCTCTTTGCTTCCAGTTACTTTCACTTGCATGATGCATCCATGATATATATATCTTTTGTAAAGTGTCATTTCAAATAATCTGTTCACATTTTGTATTGTTTCTCTTTGTTGTTGAGGTTAAAGGATGTTTATGTATCCTTTGAGCCCATCCTATCTAATAAAAGAGTAATATGCAAATTGACCGGCACTCCAACACACAATATGGCTACCCCCATGTGGTCCAAGATGGCTGCCTCCATGTGGACACAAGATGCCTGCCACAAGAAGGCCAGCAGGAGAGGGCAGTTGGGAGGGACCAGGCCTGCAGGTGAGGGCAGTTGGGAGGGACCAGGCCTGCAGGTGAGGGCAGTTGGGAGTGATCAGGACTACAGAGGAGGGCAGTTGTAGGGGACCAGGCCTGCAGGGGAGGGGAGTTAGGCGTTGATCAGGCTGGCAGGGGATTGGTTAGGGGGTGATCAGGCCGGAAGGCAGAAGCGGTTAGGGGCAATCAGGCAGGCATGCAGGCAATCAGTTGGGATCCAGCAGTCCTGGATTGTGAGAGGAATGTCCGACTGCCCGTTTAAAACGGGCAGTTGGATATCCCTCGAGGGGTCTATATTGGAGAGGGTGCAGGCTCGGCTGAGGACACACCCTCCCACCCATGCATGAATTTCGTGCACCAGGCCTCTAATGTTAAATATATAATTTAACAATAGTTTATCCCAGTTTGTGTCTTTGCCTTTTTATTGTTAATAGTATCTTTTGATGATCAGACAATTTAAATTTTAATAAATTCCAGCTTGTCATGATTTTTCTTTCATAGTTAGATCTTTCTGTGACCTGTCTCAGGAATCTTTGTTTACTTATATTTTATTCTGGAATTTGTGTTGTATTAGCATTTATGTTTAGATTCATTTCAAATTAAATTTTGTACGAAGATATTCAGTTGCTCGAGAATTATTTATTAAAATATGTTGGCTTTTATTCCATTGAATTATTTTAATATGTTTGAATTCAATTATCTTGCTCAAACATACATAACCAGTAAGTGGCAACTGCAGAACCCTAATGCAAGTCTGACTCCACCATTCTTAGGTGTTCTCTGCCTCACATGCTTTCAGCAAGCATTTATACCTAATATTTTTCTAGGTACCATGAAAAATGAGAGACTATATAACATAGTGTTCCTCACTTCAAGGTGTCTATAGTTAAATAGTAGCATATAAGAATATTAGAAAATGTCCAATTTCTATGGAAATTGAGAGCAATTTATATGCATATTGTTATAATTAAGCATCCAGGAAAAATGTGTGTTATATGAGTGTTAATAATATCACAGAGAAAATAACTATAAAATGGTACCCTAAAATATTTGTCATTTGTTGTCAGGAAGAAAAATATTTTCTCCATGTATTTTACCTATTGGTTTTGTGCTCTTATAACCAGATAAAGCCATCCAGTGCTTCTGACAGCCTGAGTCTGTCTGCACTATGTCTGAATTTATTACTCGCCATTTGTTAAACTGCTAATAAAACAGTATAAAATACTATCTTGTCACATTAAATCTGCAATGGAAATCTTGTTATATTTCAAAAAATGATTTAATATTTATATCTAAAACATTGGTGAAGAATGAGGTTTACTACCATTTCTATGAGCTGCTAACTAAATACTGTTTGGGCTAAAAGTCGCAACATTAACTGCATGGGAAAAAGCTTTTCAACTTGTTCTAGTTCAAAAGGACACTGTGTGCTTAGGTGCCTTGTGACTAAATCAATACAACACAGCCAAGGCTCAGGATCCCACATATTTCCAAGTCCTCCAAGTCCTTCTGGCTATCCAGAGCACTTTAATTTTTAAAGGGTTGTTAATGTAATGAACAATCTTTAGATGTAATAAAAGAAAAATACAGAGTGAAAATAAAGAAGAAATCATATTCTTGACTATTTCTTTATAATGAAAATGGCAATACATACTATAGTAACCTAGTTTGGAGAGAAAAGAAAGCTGTTATACTTATATTAAATCATTAAATACAAGTCATTTCCTTCCTTAGAGTTTCTGTAGTTCAGACCAAATGTTGTAATGTTTTATCTAGAACTAGCCTAGAGAACTTTTTGTGTCAAAAATAAAAATTCCTTAACTAAAAATCTCTATTATAGACTTTCTTGATGGCAGAAAAGGAGCATTTGTGGTATAATTTTCATGTATTTTGTAATAGATCACATGAGAAAAATAAGCTTCTCATACCCCCTTCCAACTTAAGTTAAATATACATGCATATTTTAAACTACAATGTTGAAAATTCCATAAAAGGCATCATTATTATTCCTCCATCACCATCCTCACCCATATTTAAGAGAAATGATCATCTTTTACTCTAGCCTTTACTCTTTGTTTCTTTTTAACAAGACCAAAGCAAGCTTTTCTTTTTCCCCCACAAAAGTTTCTAGAAAGTTAACAGGTGAGGATCAGATCTAATCTACATAGTTCACTAACAAATCAACCAGATCACCATTCCAAAATCACCTGCAAACTGGCCACTTTCAATTGTAGTATTTTCATTGCATAATTTGCCTTTGCCTCGAAAGGTAAAAGCCTTTCTTTTAAAGTGTTGATTACACCTCTGTTAGCCTACCAACTATGGCACTGCCACATATTTTTGTGTATTTAATTTTTTATATGGAGTAGTAAAGAAATCTTGAACCTCTTCTCAGCTGTGTTTCTGATTCCTGAAGGCTTGAACACTATAAACATGCTTCTGTATAATAGCTCTTGCTTGCACTTTAGGCACCTATGCACAAAGACCAGGCTCTCCCCCACTCTTCACCTCCACAGATTCTTGATAATGGGAAATCATTCCATCAGAATCGAAGAGCTACTCCTTGATAGTAAAGGGTACAGAATGGGGCACAATGCTTGCCATCAGCCAATATATCAAAGTCCTCATGCCTACTCTTACACCAAAACACTTAGAAATAAAGAGGTAAATGGTGTAACTGAAATATTCTTAATCCTTCTTTCCCTTTTCTGGGCAGCAGTTCTTTAAGTGTGGCGAGAAAACACTTTGAGGTCCTCAGAAACTTATGAGCACTGCATGACATTCTTTCTATCCCGACCACATAGCTGTATGAGAATGAATTTTCTTCAAATACTTCAACTAAAGCAACATATCACACCAGATTGAATGCAGAAGCAGATATGCGAATCCAGCTGTCTTTTAGTAAGCCAGACATTGAAGAAATTGCAAAACAACACAACTCCTTTTGCTAATATTTTTCTTTGAAATAGTTACTTTTCATTTAAATATGTGTTATTTATATTAACAGGTAAAAGGTTTATTATTATTTATAAATAAAAATATTTTAAAATATATTTCTGGTTTAATCTCTAGTTGGTAAATATATATAACATATAAACATAAGAACCTTGGGGCTATGCAGCAATTTAAGAGTCTAAAGCAGGGGTGGGGAATGTCCAGCATGAGGGTCCATATCAGGCCCACAAAATCATTTGGTCTGGCCCTGCCAAGTCAACTGCAGGTGGGACAAAATTTAATAAATCTAGAAGCTTTTTTCAAAGCAACGTAAATTTATATTAAGTGAATTATATTAAGCAAATCCTATATAATAAAAGCCTAATGTGCTAAGTGTCCAGTCAGCTGGTCAGCCATTCAACCAATCAAAGCATAATATGCTAATGATATGCTAAGGCTGCTCAACCAGTTGCTATGATGTGCGCTGACCACAAAGGGGCAGACAGTCAACTGGTCGAGCAGTTGCTATGATGTGCACTGACCACCAGGGGGTAGACACTCTGACCAGTAGGTTAGCTTGCTGCTGGGGTCAGGCTGATCAGGACTGAGCGAGATGGGCAGGACATGCCCTGGAGCCCTCCCGCGGTCCCTCCCCAGCTGGCCAACCTCTTGTGTCCCTCCCTAGCCCCGGTTGTGCACCAGTGGAGTCCCTTGGCCTGGCCTGCACCCTCTCGCAATCCGGGACCCCTCGGGGGGATGTCAGAGAGCCAGTTTCAGCCCGATCCCACAGGCCAGGCTGAGGGACCCCACTGGTGCACAAATTTGTCCACCAGGCCTCTAGTGATGATGTAAATATCCAAAAGGCTCTCAGCAGAAAAAAGGGATTTTTGGTCTAAAGGGATTCTGAGTCTAAATACTGAGAGTTCCCAAATTCAAACAAGCTGATGCCTCTAGTCCAGTGGTCGGCAAACTGAGGCTCACGAGCCACATGTGGCTCTTTGGCCCCTTGAGTGTGGCTCTTCCACAAAATACCACGGCCTGGGTGAGTCTATTTTGAAGAAGTGGCATTAGAAGAAGTTTAAAAAATTTGGCTCTCAAAATAAATTTCAATCATTGTACTGTTGATATTTGGCTCTGTTGACTAATGAGTTTGCTGACCACTGCTCTAGTCAATCATTTTCTTATTTCTGACAAAGGCTCACACCTTATTTCGTAATTATAATCATAATTGTAGCAGCAATACCTAGGAGTACAGATGTTTGTAGTTTTCAAATTCATTGCCTCATTAAAATCCAGTCTAGTTTGTCAAATGGACATAATACTATTTGTCATTATTTATAAGACAGAAAGAAGAAAATTTATACAAAATGGCTGTCACAAAGACTGTTAACTGGGTGGTAGCAGTGTTTAAATGGAAGCCAAGATCCATTGACCTTTAAATTATAAAACCTCCACTGAAGCCTAGAACTCAACTAAAAACCAAAACACAAAAGTATTCCCTAATCTACTCCTAAGGTCTCAGTTAACTTTTATATATAATAAAAGCCTAATATGCAAATTGTCCCCTCCATTGGGAGTTCAACCAGGAGTTTAACACAGAGTTTGACCAGGGGGTGGGGATGGCCAGCAGCTGCTAGGGACCCTACCCATGCATGATTTTTGTGCATTGGGCCTCTAGTATATCAATAAAGGCAAATCCCTAAGGAAGAACCTACCCTCACATTCTTAGGGTAAGGAATGTTTACTAGACAAGCAAAGAAAACAAAATACACTTTTAAAAAGATTGAAATAACCATAAGCTTTAGTAACAACAGTTATGGGCTTTGCTATAAAATTTAAGCAATGTTTCAATCATCAGCTGAGGATTTTTTTTTCCTCACCCCAGGATATGTTTTCCATTGATTTCTAGAGAGAGTGGAATGGAGGGAGGAGAGAGGAAGGGAGGGAGGGAGGGAGGGAGGGAGGGGGGGAGAGAGAGAGAGAGAGAGAGAGAGAGAAACATCGACCTGAGAGAGACATATCAATTGGTTGCTCCCACAATCGTCCCTATAGGGGCTGGGGAACCTTCAACTGAGGTGTGTGCCCTTGATGGGGAATCGAACCTGCGACCCTTCCATCCATGGACTGACACTCTATAAACATTGAGCCAAACCGGCCAGGGCTGTTTCACAAATATACTGATCCCCATCTCATGTCATTTTGAATTTTGATCTAGGTATAAAAGGTACATTATTCTGGTACCTCTTTTTCTTGTTGTACGGTTCAACAACTACACCTCTCAAACATCAACATAAAACAAGTACAAGGAGGATTTTTAAAAAAATATATTTTACTGATTTTTTTACAGAGAGGAAGAGAGAGGGATAGAGAGTTAGAAACATTGATGTGAGAGAAACATCGATCAGCTGCCTCCTGCACACTCCCTACTGGGGATGTGCCTGCAACCAAGGTACATGCCCTTGAAAGAATCGAACCTGGGACCCTTCAGTCCACAGGCCAACGCTCTATCCACTGAGCCAAACCGGTTAGGCACAAGGAGGATTTTTAATCCAGTGAATCATACTACCCTAATGTATTTTATGTTTATTTGTTTTAGGCTTAATTACCATCTTCTGACTTTTTATAGCTGGGTCTGGGTCCTCTCAAATACCATTTTTCTCTTGTTCTTTATTAGGTATTAAAAAACTAGATAGAAATGTTGGTCATATTCTTTACAACATACCAAAATAGGGCTAAAGCAGTTGAGTGAAATAAGTAAGTCGATTGCAGTATGTTCAGACATTCTATTGACTCTGTACTATTATCCTTATTTTATTATTTTATTTTTCCAAGAAATATCCAATCCAACAGCCAGTCCCTGTGGACTCAACTTCCATAACATTTCTCCAAACAATCCACTTCTCTCAACTCCAGTGCCACAAGACTAGTCAATTCCACAATCATCTCTCCCTATTGCAACTTACAGTTGTATACCTATAACAGATTATTGCTCACCATTTAAGACAAGTTAATGTTTTAAAAAATCTTTAATCTGATTTTAAATGATGGCCACCCATTTTTCCAGCTGCATTGGACTTTCTATTCCTCCAAGCTAGCTTTTGCCAAGGGATCTTTGCATAGCTTCTCACTCTGCATGGCATGTTCTCTTCATTGACTTCTGCATAATTGGTTTATTGTGCCATTCAGATTTCAACCTAAATGTCACCTATTGCTGATCACCCAATGTAAGGTGGCCACATAATCTATTTGCATATAATTTATCATAATTTATTATTTGTTTTGTTATTGTCCATTTCTTCCTACTAAAAATAAAAGCTCAACAAATGCTATCTTGTTCTTTGCCTTCTAGACTAGTGCTTAATACATAGTGGACAATAAATATTTGCACAATTAATATTGATTGAATAACTAAAAAACCAAATAACTAAAAATCAATTAAGTTGAATATGTAGAAGAGAACTTAATGATTTTGCTCTAATTCTTAGCATTTTTTAGCATTTAGGATGATGAAATGTGTCCCAATTTAGAATTTTTAAGTTTTTGCTAGGACTAAACTTTACTTTAAAGGGACAGAGAATATATATTACATATATTATTTTACATATATATTTTTTTTTCAGAGAGGCAGGGAGAGGGATAGAAACACCAATGGTGAGAGAGAATCATTGATCAGCTGCCTCTTGTATGCCCCCTTCCCCTCTACTGGGATCAAGCCCAAAACCTGGGCATGTGCCCTGACTGGAAATTGAACCATGACCTTCTGGTTCATAGGTCAATGCTCAACCACTGAGGAACACCACCAGGTGAGAAGGTATTTTTTATTACAGTATAATTTAACATTATCACAAAACCTCATTGAATTGAGCAATAGTAAATGTTTTATCTTACAGCCACAGAAAGTGTTCCTTATACTCTCCAATTCAGGAGTGGGTGGTGGGGGAGTCCTCTTTTTATGAACAAGGACTATTTTTAAATGAATCACTATTCAAATTGTACCATAATAAGTCATCATTATAAGAACTGCTTTGTCAAATGGAGCACACTAGTGAACAATCTTCTCTATATCACTATGTCAATGGTACTAGTAGACACTAATATGTAATTATTTGAATCAAACTTTTGAAACCAGCATCTTTTAACAAGTGTTCAATATTGCTATTTTATGTTGAGTACCAGATGTCAGAAGAGTTGAAAACATGTTTATTTTGGTCTCTTGGTCCTTCAAGATTTTTCTGACTCAATACCGCCCTCGCCTTGCATGGAAACGTATTTAGCCCCATTGAGTGAACAGGCTTTGAGGAGCAGCAATCTGCATACTTCTAAAAGAAATGATCTGGCCACCTGCACTTTTGGAAAAGTGTAAAAAAGCTACAGAAAGTTTTCTAAGGAAATATCAATAAATAAAATTTTAAAGATTTTAGATCTATAAAGAATATAGAGCCCCATTCTTAAATTGAAGCTTGATGATTTATAAATTTGGAAGAAAAAAAGTTGGCCATGTTTAATGTGATTCCTATTTCAGAAGAAATGGTATCATATACTTCTGCAATTCTCCAACACCATGTTCAAATTAGTTTGGAATCTCAATATCCCCCTATCGCTCTACCTCCCCCAAGATTCCACCACATCCTGTCCCTCTCTTTCTTGGAAAGTCACAAGGCACATGAGCTATTAGTGGCTCTGGAAATTCTTTGTGAAGAAACATACCTTTGAATTTGCTTATTTCCTCAGAAACCCTAAAGCTTGTCGTTTTGTGCTTCTTTCTTTAATCCCCAGAAACTGGTATTGATCTCGGACAGAAAAAAGTAAGTTGATTAAGCCTGGATTCAGCCTAGGTTTACTCTGTTCTGTAAGAAACCCAAAGATACCTTTGAATTTATATATATATTTTTTAATTACTGTTAACTTTAACAAGTGATTTCCAATTAGCCCAAAGATTTTCAGAATGACTTCTATCCTATAAGTACTAATAAAATATTTTAATGTTTGTTATTAGGCAAGAGTTTATGCAGATTTCTCTTTCTAGCATCATATTTGGAGAAAAAAATTAATTTTCTCAATCTGCATTTATTATATTTAACTTTACTTCTCTAAATGCATAAAAATTCTGTCAAGTTATGCTGACAATGCCCTTAAAAGTTTCACTACTTACCTTAAAAGGTTTGTTATTGGCAAACTGCTATATTTCAAGAAAATGCTATTATATTGATTGACTATTCAATATAATTATATTTACTTGGAAAAAATAGTCTCCAAATGTTACCAATTTTAATGTGATTTTTCTCTTCAGAATTAACTTTGCCTATACTGGTTAACCCTCTTGGCCTAATGCAGGAGTTTGAAGATCTGACTATAAAAGAATAATTCAACTATCTTTATTTTACAATCTAGAAATTACCTTAAATCTGATGCAATTTATATTTATAATCCTTTAAGTCCATTCAGCATCAGAAACCTCTTTTCTTTGAGAAATTTCCCCACCAAATAGAGCAAATTCTCACCTCAGAAGATAAATCAGATACACAGTTTTCTGGCTTTGTCAGCTAGGATGAGCATGTAACTTAAGCTTCCTCAAATCTGTAGCCCTCAGGTACACCCCGCATCGTGCCCTATGATAGGGTGCAGGCTGTGGCTTTTGGCAGTTAATGCTGGAAATAGGGCTTCCTTTAGTGAGCCAGTTCTTGGACTTTTTTTGTCTATTCATCAGCCCCTACCCACACAATCCTCTTCTCTAAGCCTTCCAAGTGGTAAAATAAACTATACAACACTTTTCCCTTTTTTCTTCCCTTCCCTTTCCATTCCCTTCCGTCTTTCTCTCCCCCTCCCTCCCTCCCTCCCTCCCTCCCTCCCTCCCTCCCTCCCTCCCTCCCTCCCTCCCTTCCTTCCTTCCTTCCTTCCCTCCTTCCTTCCTTCCTTCCTTCCTTCCATTTCAGGTTTACTTGACACTTTTTCAGAGTCAATTCTGCTGCCTTCGAAAACTCTAGAAGGGCTACCTAGAAACAACTTATTTTTTCCCCCTTAAATGTAGACAACTTAGCTTTCCTTCTAAAAGCAATGGGTCTTATTATCCAATTATGGAACCATAGAAATAGAACTTCTGCAAATTCTGTAACACAGTAATTACTTTTGTGGTCTTTTTGAATGATATATAGTCTTCTTTTTAAAAAACTATTTTTTTATTTTTATAGCATTCTGTCAGAATTTATTTGTAATTATCTTCAATTCAAAACATCTTTAACACCTCTTTATAACTATTGTTATTTATAATAGTTCAAGGGAAAATGTCTGGCAGATAATAAATACTTTCATTTGTATAAACTTAGTGGTTATTTATTGCTGTAGCCATCTCACTAATGGACAATCAATTAAGATAATTATGATGATGAGAAATAATACCTTTAGTACAATAGACAACAATGATTAACAGCATTCTTACTACCTTTCAATATTTAATTTACTTCACATAAATCCATAGCTTGAGTTCTTTTGAATTAAAAACTTTTTTTTCTTATAAGAGGTCAACATAATTAAATTTCAAAATAATATAAGGGCAAATTATGGTTTCAACCCTTAGTTATTATAGAAAATCATTTTAACATATTGCATCTCTAGGCAATCATTTAAGCAGGGATGTGCAACTTTTTCTAACTGCATTCAGTAATGTCATGTGTATAGCTTGAAATTAGCCAGGGCTGGAGGATTTACACCATGAGAATGAGCAAGCCTACAAATCTGTGCTTCCTACACCCTGCCCCCACTCTCCCTGCCCTTCCCTGTTGAAAAGCAGGTTAAACAATTACCAGCACACTGTTGATTTAAAGTTCCATGGGAAAGACCCCTCTTTTTTATGGGATGAATGAAGACAAAGCAGTCATTGCTGACTTGCATTATCAATCCTATCTATTGATTTTTGTGCATTTTATGTATAAGCATGTGCTTTGCAATTTTGTAAGGGCTACGGCATCTTTCCGCAATGTTTTTATAACATCAACTTTTTTGTATGTTTATGTAATAAATACTGGTCCCAAACAAGAATTACATCTTATTATATTCTTTATAATATACTTCCGAAATAAAAAGAGTGAGCACTATTTTAAAGGTTAGAGTATTTCTTCATTCCTTTTTTAATGCCTGGCACATCTCTATTAGAATTTTCATTGTTCAAGTCTTCAAAAACTGAATATCTTTCAAACATTAGGAGACGCCTTTCAAAACAACACACCTCTTCTATTATTTTCCACCTTACAAGTCCACTGCCCTTCCCCCTTCCTGAAAAGGCTCCAACCCCTTCAGGCCTTGAATCATGTCACTATCTTTCCAGCTACAGGGAACTGGAGAGCACTCCCCTGGGTTCCTATTAACACCTGCTACTTAATCAGCCAGAGGGGCTGTTGCTGACTGATGCACACCCTGCCATCCATGCCTCCCCCCTCCCTCCCCAGAGGCCGTCCCACCATTGCAGCCATCCCAGCCTGGGGAGTGAGAGTAACAGAGATAGGGCAACACCGAGAGAGTTGGAGAAATACATACAATTGTCCAAAAGCTGGAATGTGTTAGTAGTAAATTCCCAGTTATAAATTTGCAAACCAAGACCATGCAGCTGTGGAATGTATTAGCAGCAAATCTGTAATTTTTCAGCTTTCAGATTCATAAATATTTTAGGTATTATACAAATACAGCAGCAATAGTAATAGAGACCTCCCTGGGTAGAAGGTTGCTACAGATAAGATGTATGCGGCTAAGCGTAGGGGGCCCTTACATTTTGAACGAGGAATAAGTTTAGCAGTGCAGCCATCTCTAATTTAGACTGTTTTCTTAATCTGCTGCCAGGGGAACATGCTGGGTGATTCACAGTAATGAACTCCACCTGGATGCTCTGTAAATCTGAAAAGGAGAACTAACTGTAGCCTAGTAGCTGTTGTTACCACAGATCTGGTTGAGTGAGCTCTAATTTGACCATTAAGTGACCATCCCACCAAGGAACCATGAGAAATGCTTAGAGACTGCCTGTCCATGATAATATAAGAAAGACTGCTTATTTAAATAAGATCATTGTGAAATAAAATGACCTATACTGAGAAAAAAAACAATGTTTTGTAGAATGATAAAAATAAACTAATACTAAATATTTAATCTTGAGCCAGTGGATCATGGTGTTAGTTTAATGGGATCAGTATTTTTTTTAAAGGAAAAGAAATAATATAAATTTTCATAACAGATAAGAGCTATTTACTAAAATTGTTTTAACACCATTATACAATCGATAGCAGATAACTCGCCAATGACAGCTGTGATACTAGGAGCATCTGGCCTTATAGAAATAGTACACTAAGTTATATATTATAATGTCAATTGCATAATAAGACATAGTCAGTAAATAGCATTTTTACAGATGCAGAATGTACTATATGTCACTGTTGTATAACAACAGTAATAAAATGCTATCTATGTCCCAAAAAGGCACAAGTTGAGCTGCATGACTTTAATTTGCTTTATTTCCATCTAAAATTTTGGTTACCATCTCAATAAAATTAAATTGAGAACAAGGCCATGGCCACCACTGCTGCTTCTGCTGCTTTATCAAGGCCACTGAGAAGCAACCTAGAACAAGGCCTATCACAAACGATCTTGCTGCTCCCTGTTATTGAATTAATTTTCCATCCATTCCTTGTTACTAATTCTTGCTCACTTTAATGGACATCTATGGTATTTTCTTGCCCATCACCCTTCTCCTAACAATAGGACAAATACACAATGCATGTTTCTCTGAAAAACCATACCTCTCTTTTTTGTAGTCTTTGTAGTCTGAGGGATCAATTGGGACATAGGTCAGATTTACCAAAAATCTTATAAGCTAAATGAGCCAATACAGAATACATTCATTCATTCATTCATCCATTCATTCATTCATTTTTGCTTAGCAAATTCTTGGTCAAATTTCAGTTGAATCTTGATAATTTGCTGACCTACCATTAGATAAATCCTGTCCAATTGTACCAGAAATAGAATTTTAACATTCAGATTTGTTAGTGTTTAGATGTGTGTAGGTTCACCAAAAGACAGAGCAAATTATCATTTACAAATATGTTTTGTAAATCATATTTTAAAAATATATAGTATTTTCTAAAAATTATGTATATCTGCATTCTGATTAATTTTACAAAGTAATTAAGACATATATTCAGTCAATATTGAGTTTTTTTTTCCTTTTTTTGGTAGATCAACGAAGAAATTAGCTGTCTCAAGGGTGGATGCATTCATGTTACTGTAAACATATTAGCTAAGGCTGATTATTGCTTGGTGGGTATTTTGTAGTGGGGCTTCTCACTATAAATGGTAGTCAGATTAGATGATCTTTGATATTCCTTTCAACAGGTATTTTGAGATTCATAAACTCATACTTTATACAGATCAGAGAAATTTAGGCATGAGGCAGAGATAAAAAAAATGAGCAAGCACTCTGCTTTAACATTTAAAATAGATTTAGGTCAAGTCTAATAGAAACTAGTATACAAGTAAATTAAACTAATATGTCAACAAATTGAATAACATATTTCCAGCTGAATATATAAATGCAAAAGGGAATTTTCACTGAAGTTTTTAGTGAATAAAGATTTCTAGGAGAATTATATTTTGAGTCCAATCACAGTGATGGGACATTAACTTTGGCAATCCTAAAACGCCAGTCCTTCAAATTTTTAAATTTGAGTTACTTTTACCATTCTCCACATATGTTCTATGAAAACAGTTTAAACCACTTTATCCTTTGGATCCACTGATAACATAAAATATCATTTCTCAACAGTAAATGGCAACTCCAGATTTTATGGACTATGTACTTAAAAACATCTATAATCTAATTCTTATCAACTAGAAGACTTATGGAAAAAATAAACAAACCTATCATAATTGAAGACTTTAACACTTCTCTCTCAATAATTAGTAGAAAAACAGGTAAAATGAAAGGATATAAAAGATTAGAACATTTCTAATCATCATGAGCCAATTTTTAAGACTATTTTTAAGAGAAGTTTTAGATTTGCAACAAGGTTGAGAGGAAAGTATAAAGATTTCCCGTATCCCCCCTGCCCTACACATGCAAACCCCCGCCCCCTGTCCCTCATTTATCAACATCACTTACCAGAATGGTTCATTTTTACCAAGAATGACCTACATTGATACATCATAACCACCCAAAGTTTATATACGTTAGGGTTAACTGTTGGTGTTGTATATTCTATGGTTTTGGACAAAAGTATAATTACATATAGTCATCATTTTATCATACAGAATAATTTCACTGTCCTAAAAATCCTCTGAGCTCAATCTATTCATTTCTCTCCTAGCTCCCTCCTTTGAACCTTGTAAACCACTGATCTTTTTATTGTTTCTAGTTTGCTTTTTACAGAATGCCATTTAGTTGGAATCATACAAAATGTAATCTTTATAGACTGGCTTCTTTCACTTAGTAATATGCATGTAAGTTTCCTCTATGAAACTTATGTTTCTTCATGGCTTGATAGCTCACTTCTTTTGAGCATTTAATAATAATTCATTGTCTGGATATACCACAGTTTATTTTTCCATGCACCTACTGAAGGACATCTTTGTTGCTTCCAAGTTTGGGCAAATATGAATAAAACTGCTATAAACATCCATGTGCAGGTTTTGAATGGACATAACTTTTCAGCTCCTTTGGGTAAATACCAAGGAATACAATTGCTAAATTGTATGGTAAGAATATAGATGTACTTAGTTTTGTAAGAAACCACCAAACTATGACCCAATTTAATGTATATTATTTTCAACTATGGCAAAAATATTTTTTTTCAATTGCGTGCAAAACACCAAGACAGTCCATATGCTGAACCATAAAACAAATCTCAATCGAGTCCAAAGGATTAAAATTATAAAATTATAAAAAGTATATTTTCTTATTTTAAGAATTGAAATAGAAATAATCATATATATATATATAAATTCTCAAATATTTAAAGATTAAACAATCCAATCCTTAACAATCCACAAGTCCCAGTAAAATAAGAAAAATTAGGAGATACTTTAAATCAAGTGATTAAAAAAAGACAATGTATAAGAATTTATGGAATGTTGATAATCAAATGCTAAAAAGGAAAGTAATAGTTTTTAATGCTTTTGTTAAAAAAATTATCTAATCCCCCTTCTTAAATACAATTAAAGAGCAAAATGAACCAAGGTAAGTAAAAGGAATAAATACATAGGTAAGAGCATAAATCATGGGTATAGAAAACAAGCAGACAGCATAGAAAATCAAGAAAGCCAAATTTTGATACTTCAGAAAGATTATTAAAAGTAATAATCTCCTTTTAAGTACAATAGGGGGATAAATGACCAATATCAACAAGAAAGTTGAGATAACTTCATAGATCTTTAGATTAATCTTACATTGTTAATGTCTTTAGACATTTAATGATTAACATATTATCATATATATTATACACAACTTTATGCAACACTCAGTTACATAAAAGAAATATGAACATACATACCAAAATTTATTTAAAATATTAGTAAGTAAAATCAAGCAATATATAAAAAGTAATATATCAATACTCTGATAGACTAAATATGGAAATATTCTTTGTAGCTCCTCTCATCAAGAGGTCTTAAACTTCTTTCCTTTTCCCTAAGAAATGGATTATATTTTTAGATAAGTAACTTTCTTAGTCTGTTTCATATTCATATTCATGGCAACTCAGAGACAATTTTGATGCAATTACATGAATGAGTTTAGGCAAAACCAACAGAAAAACCATCCCCCAACACACAATTATAAACTATGATAAGCATTGTTTTAAGGCACAGCATTGTTGTTTTAAGGCACGATATTTTGGAGTATTTTTTTATTCAGCCCTAGATAATTGATAGAATAAAAAGATGAACTAAAAATCCTAGGAGTCTGACAAAAGCTTGTAACACCAGAACTAATAAGTAATATTAATAACATTATAAGACAAAAGATCAACATAAATCAATTTTGTTTCTAGCAAAAAATAAACAACCTGAACTTGAAATAAAAAACAGGGTACCATTTACAATAGCATAAAAGTATAAAACTCTTAAGGATAAATCCAACAGATGTGCAAGACCAGTATGCTGAAAATTTAAAAACACTGTCAAGAGAAATTTAAAAGACACAAATAACAGAAATACATGCTCTTTTCATAGTCTGAAGTTTCAAAATTTTAAACACACAAATTATTTCTTGATTAGTCTATAGATACATGTAATGTTAATCAAAATTTCAGCAGATTTTTTTGAAGAAATTGAAAAACTGTTTCTAAAATATGTATGGAAATCCAAAAGATCTAGAATAGCCATAACAACATAAAAACTTAGATTAACCAAAACAACTTTGGGAAAGAATCAAGTTGGAGGATTTATACTGACTTCAATAAATATTATAAAATTATAAAAATCAAGATTTTTAGCACAATAGACAAATAACGAGAGAAAAAATAGAGTACATAAATATAGTAAATTAACACTTGAAAAAGTTTAAAAAACAGTGAAAAAATATAATTTTAACATATATTGTTGCAACCATTTGATATCTTATGTAAAAATAGTTAAATAATTAACTTTAATCATATTTAATGCCATATTAAAAAGTTAGTTGAAATGGATCAGACACTTAAATGTAAAAGCTAAAACTATAAACTTTTAAGAAGAAAGTAGAGTATAAAGTAATTTTAATCTTATCTTAAGACAAATGTTCCTCAATACAGTCCAAAACCATGCTCCATAAAATATATAAATAAAATATTAGACTTTATCAAAACTAAGAACTTTCGCTCTTTGAATGTCACTCTTATGAAAACAAAAATTCAAGTTGTACACTGAAAGTAAATATTAAAAGCTGTAAATAGTATATCTGATAAAGAAACGGTATCTTCAATATATAAAGAACACTCAAAATTCAATAAAATACAAAAACCTACTTGAAAAAATAATAAGCAGACTTACAGTTTTCATTCCACATGTGAGTAGTTGGAAATTGCCACTCCATCAGAAAAACAAGTTAAGCTGAACAGACTGTAAAATCAACAGAGAAGCAAATGCAGAATGCCTTGACTTACCAGAGCAGAAATCGCAGGCAGAAATCCTGGCATAGGAACCAGTGCTGGAATAGGAAAACCTGAAAGGTAATTGACAAATTGTTAGAGGCTCATTGTGGACAAGTCTGAACATTAAAAACACCAATGGACCCAGTCAAGGTAGGGGAGGTAGGGTTTGGGCACAATATTGTGAAATTTACCTCTAGGAACTCAATCAGGTTCCTACAGTAAATATCAGAGAAAAATCCCCTTGTATTTCTGGCACTGAAAAAGGAGAAAGGAACCATTTTGAAAACACTCCAGAGTCCAGAGCACTTTTAAATATATATATATATTTTACTGATTTTTTTAACAGAGAAGAAGGGAGAGGGATAGAGAGTTAGAAACATCGATGAGAAAGAAACATCAATCAGCTGCCTCCTGCATACCGCTCACTGGGGATGTCCCCACAACCGAGGGACATATCCTTGACCAGAATCAAACCTGGGACCCTTCAGTCCACAGGCTGAAGCTCTATCCACTGAGTTAAACTGGTTAGGGCAAGAGCACTTTTTTCTTAACAAGGCCAGTCCTCAGGGTAAACTAGTTAATTAGATTCTAATTTGCTGAACTATTTTTAGTGTTTAACTAACATGGGGGAAGGGAAATACCCAACTCTAGGCAGCCCTAGCCATCTAAGGGTAAAATCCTGAGAAACGCTTAAGTTCACAGTCCAGACACACAGCTTACTAAGAGACTAGACCTAATCACAAGACTATAGAACACTTCTCATACAACCACACCTCACCACCACATCACTAAAGGCCCATTTATAAAAGTTCCTTTACCCGTATATCATATACAGCTATTAAGAAAAAAAAATTATAAGGCATGCCAAAAGGCAAAAATACACTATGAAGAGGCAGAGTATACATCACAACCAAATGTGTCAGAGATATCAGAATTAGCAGAACAAGGATTTAAAACAACTATAATTAATATGCTAAGGGCTCCAATGGTTAAAATAGACAACATTGGAGAACAGGTGGGCAATGTAAGCAGAGCAAGAGAAATCCTAAGAGAAAAAAAAACAAAACTAAAATGCTGGAGAAAAACAAAACAAAACACTAACAGAAATAAATAATTCCTCTGATGGGCTTATAAGAATTTAGGATTTTCCCAAATTAATGTCAGGCATCAAACCACAGATCCAGAAGTTCAGACATCACCAAGTAGAATTAATGTTCCAGTCATGACAAATACACCTAATCATAGAATTTAAAAATTTTAGAAAATCAAAGATAAACAAAATATCCCGAAAAAAGTCAGAGGAAAATAAACACCTTAAATATAGTGGAAAAATAATAAATAAATAAATAAATAAATAGATAGATAGATAAAGTGGAGCAAAGATAAGAGTTGGGCCCTAGTTATCCTCAGAAACCATGCAAGCAAGAAGAAAGTGTAGTGAAAAATTTAATATACTAAGAGAAAATCTTTGTACTTAGAATTTTGTAACCAGAACAGTTAACTTCCAAAAGGAAACATGAAAAAGACTTTTTCAAACAACCAAAACAGAATTTGTTGCCAGACGGTACAGGTTAAAGAACGAGGATCTATATAAAGAAGATCGTTGAAGAAGGAACAATTTAAGATTTTTCAAAAATCTTTTATCTTATTCATAATAAATCTAAAAAAGGCAGCTTATTCAAAATAATAATAGCAACACTATATTTGATTATGCATGCTTATGTATATAGCATGCTTATGCTTATATGTAAGTGAAATAAATAACAATGATAGAAGGGATAGGAGAGAAGAATTAAGATTATTTTGTTATAAAACATGCATACCTCTTATGAAGTGGTATAGTATTTTAAAGTGGACTTGTATTATCTGTAAATGTATTTGCAAATTCTAGGGTAACTCCTAATTTTTTTAAATCCTCACCTGGGAATATTTTTCCCATTGACTTTTTAGAGAGAGTAGAGAGGTGGCAGATTAGGAAGAAAGAAAGACAGAACTATCAATGTGAGAGAGACAGGGCTGGGGATGGAGTCCCTGACCAGGAATTGAACCCAAAACCTTTTGGTCTGAGGGCCTACACTTTAACCACTGATATGCTAGGAAAGCAGATTACAAAAAAATCATATAATTCTCCATTAAAACTACAAAAGTCAGAAAAAGAATGGAAGACAAAAATAGAAACAAAGGCAACAGGGAACCAGTAATAAATGTGGTAGATATTAATCCAACTATATTAGTTATCACTTTGAAAGTCAATGGTCTATATGCACCATTGAGAGAGATGACAAAGTAGATCAGAAAACAAAAACCCATATGGTTTCTATAAGAAATCCACTTTAAATTTAAAAACACATATAAAAGTAAATGGATGGAGGAAAATATACTATGCTAACACTAATCAAAAGAAAACAAGAATAGTCACATTATTTTGACAGAGCAGACTTCAAAATAATAAAGTATTAGGAATAAAGAAGAGCATTATATAATAATTAAAAGGTCAATTCTCTGAAACAGAAAAATCCTTAAATATGTATGCATTCAACAAGAGTGTAAAACTATATGAGGCAAAAACTAATATAATTACAAAGAGGAATAGATGAATCTACTATCATCATTGGAGACTTCAACATCCGTCTATCAGAAATTGATGGATCCAGCATGCATAAAATTAGTAAGGACATAGTTAACTCAACAATGAATATAATTCAGTCAACTGAATATAATTGACAACTACTGACTACTTCAACAAGAGCAGAATGCACATTCTTGTCAAGTTCACATGAAGCATTCACCAAGACTGACCACACTCTGAGCCTGAAAATTCACCTTAATAAATTTAATAGAAGTCACACAATGTCTGCTCTCAAACCTCAATGGGATTAAACTAGAAATTAACAACAGAAAGATAACTGTACATGTGATATCAAACAACACATTTCTATATAACACAAGTCGAAGAAGGATCTGGATTTGGTATTAAAAAAATAAAAACACAATATATCAAAATTTGTGAAATGCAGCAAAAGCACTGCTTAGAATAAATTTTATAGCATAAAATGCACCTATTACAAAATAAATTTTAAATCAATAATCTAAGTGTCCACTTTAGGAAACTAGAGAAAGAAAAGCAAATTCAATTTTAAGCAAGTAGAACAAAATAAATAATAACTAGAACAGAAATAAAATTAAAAACAAGGAACCTTAGCCATTTTGACTCAGTGGATAGGTGTCAGCCTGTGGACTGAAGGGTCCCATGTTCAATTCAGGTCAAGGGCACATGCCCAGGTTGCAAGCTTGATCCCCAATAGGGGGCATGCAGGAGGCAGCAGATTGGTGGTTCTCTTTCATCATGGATGTTTCTATCTCTCTCTCCCTCTCCCTTTCTCTCTGAAGTCAATAAAAATATTTAAAAAAAATTAAAAATAAGGAATCAGTAGAGAAAGTCAATGAAATCAAAAGCCAGCTCTTTGAAAATATCAATAAAATAAGTAAGCCAGTATTCAGAATAACTAGTAAAAGAGAGAGGACAAATTACTAATATCAAATATGAAAGAGGGGACATCACTAAAGATTTTATGGAAATTAAACAGATAATAAAGAAATACAATTCTTTGAAAGACATAACATATCTGCCAAACACGTATAAAAAGAAATAGGTAATCTAAATAGGCCTATATCTGTGAAAGAATTGAATCAATAAGTGATAATATTCCAAAACAGAAAACACCAGACCCAGATGGTTTTACTGGTGAAGTCTACCAAATATTTAAGGAAGAAATTATAACTAGCCTCTACAATTTTTTTCCATTGGATAGAAGCAGAGGAAATACTTCCTAATTCAATCTGTAAGTCCAGCATTATCTTAATACCAAAAGCAAAGTCATACAAGAAAACAATGTTATAGAAATCTACACTTGAAAACTATATGATCCTATTAACCAATATCACCCCAATAAATTTAATTAAAAATAGACTTGCGTAACCTGGTTAAACAACACTTGGCTATGGTGTATAATTATTTATCTACCTTGTTGGATTCAATTTGATGGGTTTTATTTTTGAGAATTGTTACATCTATGTTCATAAGAGATATTGATTTGTAGTTTTTGTTTGAAAAGTGTTCTAACTAAACTTACTTCCTTTTAAAAGTTGATTTTGAAGAATTATATTTTTCTTAGAAATTTACCTATCACATCCTGTTTTCAAATTAATTAATTTATTTATTGTTATTTTCTGTAGAGCTTTAATTTATTATATCTAAGTGGTGTTATAAATAGAAAACTGTTTTCTTTTTTAAATTTTATTTTATTGTTTAAAGTATTACAAATAGTAGTACATATGTCTCCTTTTTTTCCCCATTGACCTCTCCATGGCCTCCCCTACCCCACAGCACATGCCCTTACCCCCTCTCAGTGTCTTGTGTCCATTTGTTATGCTTATACTAGTATGCATTCATACAAGTCCTTCACTTGATCTATTAACCACCCCCCAACCCTCCCCTGCCTTCCTGCAGTAGTTTGACAGTATGTTCGATGCTTCTTTGCCTCTGTATCTATTTTTGTTCATAAGTTTATAATGTTCTTTGTATTCCACAAATGAATGAGATCATGTGGTATTTTTCACTGAGTGGCTTATTTCGCTTAACATAATGCTCTCCAGTTCCATCCATGCTGTTGCAAATGGTAAGAATTCCTTCTTTTTTTAAGTATATTTTATTTATTTTTTACAGAGAGGAAAGGAGAGGGATAGAGAGTTAGAAACATCGATTAGAAAGAAACATCGATCAGCTGCCTCCTGCACACCCCCTACTGGGGATGTGCCCACAACCGAGGTACATGCCCTTGACTAGAATCGAACCTGGGACCCTTCAGTCTACAGGTCAAAGCTCTATCCACTGAGCCAAACCGGTTAGGGCAAGAATTCCTTTTTTTTGTGTGTGTTTTTTTTGTTTTGTTTTGTTTTTTTACAGTAGTGTAATATTCCATTGTGTAGATGTACCACAGTTTTCTAATCCACATATCTGCTCATGGGCATTTAGGCTGTTTCCAAATCTTAGCTATTGTAAATTGTGCTGCTATGAACATAGGGGTGCATATATCCTTTCTGACTGGTATTTCTGTTTTCTTAGGATATATTCCTAGAAGTGGGATTACTGGGTCAAATGACAGTTTCATTTTTAAGTTTTTGAGGGAATGCCATACTGTTTTCCACAGTGGCTGCATCAGTCTGCATTCTATTTTCTTCAGGGCCCTCAGAAAGTAGGGACAGGATCAAGACAGTGTTTTCTTCTTTTTGTACACTTCCCTTAATTTACTATTTTTAATTGAATTTATTGGTGTGACATTGGTTAATAAAAAATATATAGGTGTACAATTGTATACTACATCATCTGTATATTGTATTGGGAGTTCACCATCCAAAGTCTAGTCTGTTTTCAAATTTATTTCTCTTAATTACTCAAAATAGTTTTACAAGTATCAAACAATTTTCTGAGATTCAATGGTTATTTTCTTATTTAATATTTTATATATTTGTGGTTCCTTCCCCCTTTTCATTATTTCTTTTGTCTTTTTAATGATTTTAAATTATTTTAAGTAACAGTTGGTTCTGCTGTTTTTCTCTTATGAAATTAAATTTATGGCTGTGTTTTTAATATTTTCTAGCTGATGCTTTGTTTTGACTTTTTGTTTCTTATACAACTTTTTTGATTTGTGCATTAAATCTTTTATTATTCATTTTCCTCCATATATTTAATGCTACTAGCTTTCTAATGCAATCAACTTTATGGAATTCCCTAGATCTTGATATGTAGGTTTGTATTATCATTAGTTTTAGAACTTCCTCAATTTCAGTTTTTATTTCCCTTCTTTTTCTTTTTTTAAATATTCACCTGAGGATATATGGTGTGTGTTTTTCCCCTCTTTTTATTGATTTATAAAGAGAGAGGAAGGGAGAGAAACATTAACCTGTTGCCTCCTCAATGCTCTCCAACATCTCCTGACTGGTAATTGAACCTGCAATGTCTTCGGTGTATGTGATGATGCTTCAACAAACTGAACTGCCTGAACTGCAGTTTTTATTCCCCTTTGATACAAGGTTTAACAAATAGTTTAAAAAAAAATTTAGGGAGTGTGTTTTTTCTTCTGATTTTAATATTAAGTTCTAGTTTTCTTACCATTTGATCAACATTTTAGTATTATTTCTACTTTATGAAAGAATTCTTGTTTTATTATTTTTCAAAATAGTATTTGGGGGAAATAAATAATAAAAAATTAAAATAAAACACATGCTTATCTTTCACCTATTATATCTTCATCATAGTATTACTAAATAGGTAGCCCTCCAGTAAGGGATACACAAATGTGAAGCTGGAATATTGTTCATTGCTTTAGTTTTTGTACTTAAATATTTGGAAATGATTTGTTTTTTTATCGATGGAGAAGTTATAATCACAATTTGAAGCAGCTATGCCTTCAAATTATGCAACATTAAGGTTGATATAAATGTATAAATATTGATAAAGAAAAGTTCCCAAGCCACTTTTACAAATCTTAAGAAAATATGTAGCCCAAGCTGGGTTGTGCAGTTGGTTGTAGCGTTGTCCAGTACAACAAAAGATTGCTGGTTCGATTCTTGGTCAGGGCACATATCTAAGTTGTGGGTTCGATCCCCATCAGGGTGCATACGAGATGCAAACATCTCTCACGTTGATGTTTCTCTCTCCTCCTTCCTCTCTCTCTAAAATCAATAAAAACATATCCTCGAGTAAAGATTAAAAAAGAAAGAAAAAGAAAACATGTATACTAAATTTTATTAAATTTACATAGTATAAAATATTCATTTTCTATACTGAATATTTAAACAATTTTAGCAGGATTAATTTTTCAAATAAAATTTTATGTAGACCCAGTATATAAAAAAACAGATAAAAGCTTAGCCATTGTCTACTTTTTATAACCTGAAAAAATTGCTTATTATAAAAGCATAAGATGAATTAGTTCTGTATAAAAGAAAAAGTAACCAAAGCAAGACAAAAAAAAAAAAAAGGTTGAAAGTATTTACAAGACTTTCTTTTGTGTAAGCCTAAAACTGAAAAAAATGCAAATAACTTGTACATACTGCTTTACTTGGCCAAGCCCTTAAAGGTTACAGGAAGAGAGAATACTTATTGCTTAAGACAATAAGAATTTATATTAAAAATATGCAATATGTGAGCAGGAAAAATGTAAATTGTATACTTATACATATGTATGTAAATGCATGTAACAGAGATTGGGGTTTTATGATACAGATTGTAGAAATGGAATGGATGGGTGAGTAGAGAGGATTAAAGGGAACACCTCTGGTTTAGAACCTGCCCCCTTGTGGACCATGGCAAAGCTAGACACTATCTGAAACCTGATCCTTGCTCCGGGGACACATCCTCAAACATGAGGGGCACAGGTTTCTTCAAGGGATAATGATTAGAGCCCGGCCAGCATGGCTCAGTAGTTCAGTGTCAACCTATGAACCAGGTGGTCATGGTTCCATTCCCGGTAGGTATACATACTAGGGTCGCAGGCTCCATCCCAAGTATGGGGTATGCAGGAGGCAGCTGGTCTATGATGCTCTCTCATCATTGATGTTTCTGTCTCTCTCTCCCTCACCCTTCCTCTCTGAAATCAATAAAAATATATTTTTTAAAAATAAAATAAATAGCTAATTATAATAATGACTATAAGATAGTACATTTGTTGTAGCTTTTAAAAATATATTGATACATATTTGTAATCTTTAATTACTGTATACTTTTTAAAGATTAATGAAGCAATACAAATAGCTCCCTGAAAACATGTTTTAGAAAACTTTACAAAACCCAGTCAGGTTTTTAAAAAACAAAACAACAGTATAGCAATCATATGTTTTTCTGGTTGTCCATAGAAAATGTTATATTTTTCTTTTAAACTCCAGGAATAAAAACTTAATCAGTGAGAGGTCAGATCCAACACACACACATACACATATACATACTGTCTGATTGAATACATTGAAGCAGTTCTGATTACCTTTATGTGTGTTTTTTAAATTTATTATTCAATTAAAAAAAAAAACTCCTAATAAAGGGCACTTAGTCCTATGGAAGAAGACATTAAAAGATATTTGCCATCAGAGATTACCTACCAGAACTATAAATCATTTGTCATTTAGTGATGTATCCATAACTACTTAGCTGGCATGACAAAATCGGATAGTGATTACATGATTTATGAGGTATAGAGGAAGAACCCCTCAAGGGGAATATTCACACACAGAGACCAAAATATTTGAACACAGAAAGAGTATTTTACTTTTCTTAATATCAATTCAGATTTACATGAGGGGGGAAAATCTAGTGGGCAATTTAAGCACAATTTTATGGAGTTAGATATAAAAGATAATAAATTAGAATGTTTCTATCAAGATGATAAAATTATAAAAAATATTTGCAGCATAAATACGGAGTATAAATATTTTGTTTCTCAAGAAATAAAAAGAAATGATCAATAGGAAAACAATCAGACTATTTTCATAAACAAAACATGGGCTTGCAGTTCTGGTTTAAATTCAAGCTCCATAGTTTATTAATTTTTTTAATCTTTGCACTATTATTTAAGTCCTTTGTGCCTTCATTTGCAAAATTGAAATAAAAATGCCTGTTTCATAAGGATGTTCTAAAAATCACTTAAAACCATGCTTGGCACACAGAGCCACCAGTTTTAAAGTGATAACTCTCATCATTATTATTAGGAAACAGTGTTACCGAGCACACAACTTTTGTTTTTCTATTGAAATGTATTGAAATGGCTTTAGTTTTACCACAACTTCTGTTTAAAAGAATGCGTGAACTAAGAATATAAGTGGGATTCAAAATGAGATGCATGACTCTCAGTAGCACTGAAATTCATGAAACTAGGGAGTGGCTTGCAGAAGTAATATTTTGTTCAATGAACTTTTCTGTTCCCATTAGACTGTGTTAAGACAAATTAAGGCAATAAAAACTTTTCAAACAGCTCCTTATATAGAAAACTCTTTTGTGGAGATAAGAGCCTCAACCTGGTCATAAAAACTAGGAAGAGGCTAATTTTAGACAAGTCATCAGTTTTCTTTGGTTCAGTCAAAAACCATGGCTAATAGTTGGGTACTGGAAATATCAGGGGAACACTTTGTAAAGTATATGACCGTCGGGTTATACACCTGAAACTAATATAAAATACTGAATATAAAAAAAAATGGCTAATGTCTATGAAGGTCTGTGTGTGTGTGCACTACATTATTCAAAATGTGTTAAATAAATTGATTGATTTAACCCTTACAATCTCAAAATATGTTAATTATTCTCATTTGTGGTAGCAGAGGTAAATATTACATGACTCCTAACTTTGTATTCTGCCACAGGTAGGGGCAGATATATTTAAAAACAAACAAATAAATATACATTAGCTAAATAAATAAATACATGCACAAGTGTCCGAGACAGGCAAAACTATGGGTTAATCAAATCTACCTGGAACCTGGTAGAGTTTTCTTCTTATTTTTGAAGCTTTTTAATATTTCCATTCTGGGTCCAAGATGTATTTTTAGACATCCACACACAGTGTTTCAGGATTCCAGAACAGAACAGAACGCAAGATGAGGCCCCACAGTCTCCTCTTTATTACAGGGAACTAATTAGGGCCCAAAGAGGAAAACGGGCACCTTGGTTTTGTTTTAGATGTCTTTAATTTCAGTTAATCACTTCTACGTAGTTGACTACAATTCTGAAGTATCTTCCACCCCTCCCACCTCGACCAGTATTTGTCAATCAAGAATATTTGCTGAGACAACCATACAATGACTTTCCCGATCTTGGGGATGTTGCATGTTGAGACAAATCTGAACTCTGGGACTAAGACAAGAAAAAATTAAGGTAAACTTTTTTTCTCCAAACTGCAAAAAATTTACATTATAACCAAACAAATAAATATACATTAGCTAAAAAAATAAATGCACAAGTTTCAGAGACAGGCAAAACTATGCGTTAATCAAATCCCATAGTTACATTACTCAACTCAACAGAACTTTTGTATTCAATATCAAAAAATAGTGACTATGCTGATTTTTCTATATCTTTCTTGAATATAGTGTTTATGCTTCCCTCAATTCTATTTTAAGTGGTACAACTGACAGTCTCCAAATAAGCATAAATTGAAGAATGCATGACTATTGCTTTTTCACATAATGTTGCTGTATGCTGATACTATTTGTAGAAGAGGTCAGATATTGCTCAAAGAGCAGAGCCACAGTGTAATGCCAGCCTGGTGTCAATGAAAGGCATTTAAGGAATGCCAAGATCAAGGAATCTGTGGCATCTTTCTTCATAAAGTCCTTGAAAAAGAGCCAAAATTACTTTTTTGTAATACATAACATGACTAACAGTGATGGCATAAAGTTTGGATTTTGATACTATATAAAATATAGTCCTACATTTGGTCCTATATTTTTATGAATTATAATAATTTTCATTAATTTAAATATTTATTGGAAAATACCCACTTTTAATTTCTAATATGCTATAGGTTTTTAAATAATGCATTTGAGCACTGGCTGGTATGCTTAGTGATTAGTGCGTTGGCCCACACACCCAAGGGTCAAGGTTTGATTCCCAGTCAAGGGCACTTCCCTGGATTGCAGGTTCTTTCTCTCCCCGTCCCTCCGTGCCACCCACCCACTCTAAAAATCAACGGGAAAAATATTCTCAGGTTAGGATTAACAAAAAATATAACACAATAAAATGAAACAATTCATCTGTGATAAAAGTTATTAGTTAATTTAAAGGCAATAGATATGTTTTTTAAAGAGGGCAAAGTTCTTGAATTTAGTGTATAAATGAGTAAAATTTGGGAAATATTGTGCTAAACAAACAATGTATTCAGGATTATACTGGAGAATTTAAACTCTGCTCTTCAAAACTAGTTGCTCTCAGGATACAAACAGAGAGACTAACCCAGTTTTAGATGCAGAGATTAAAAAGCTGACTTTATGTTGCAATTTTTCAAACATGCATAGGCATTTGCATTTTAGTGGCTACAGGGCAATGCCAATTTTTACAATTACCTCTTTTATTAAGTATGCAATCTAAATAGTAGGAACACATGTTTACCCTGTCTAATGAAAACAGAATGTAGCATTTTAGCACATTTATTTGTATTGATTTTACTCATGCAAAAAGTTTGTACTTTCATTTGGATGAAAGCAGGAAGATCCTGGGAAGCAGGAAGGTTTTCTTGTTTCATAAGTGGATTGCAGCAGCAGATATCTATCATTTTGCCTGCCCTGAAGTCCCTCCCCCAATGTGTGCTTATGTTGTTGGTGAGACCTAGTCCTTTCACCACGAGGAACAACTCAGGCAGGCAGATGATCTAGGTCTAAACAATTCAAGCCCTCCATCCCATCACCACTGAGATGATTTCAGGGATGGGGCTGAGGAAATTATTCAACTTCCCTTGTTTCAATTTCCTAATCATCCAGATCTCAAGGTTAATGTGAAAACCAAATAACCATAAACATTAAGTATTTAAAATACTCTATAAGAACCCATAAATCTTAGCTATTATATTAATTCTGAACTGGAAAGATTTGAGTTTTAGCTACTAATATTCATTTGAGCTTAACAGAGAGAGAACTTTTTGGGGACCCTGCAGTCACAATTATGAAAGGCAAGAATGTCTCCTCTTGCATTGATTTAAACATAATAGAGGTACCTCTTCACACCTGTCAATGGCTATTATAAAAAAGTCAACAAATAACAAGATTTGGCAAAGATATGTTAAAAAGATAATTTTCATGCAGTCACCATACACCCAGCAATTCCACTTCTCAGTATTTATCTGAAGAAAACAAAAGAACTAATTTGAAAAGACAGAGGCAGAGCTAAATAAAATAAGTCAGACAAACAAAGACAAATACAGCATGATTTCACTCATATGTGGAATCTAAAAACAAAACAAATGAACAAACAACAAGACAGAAACACCCTCAACGATACAGAGAACAAACAAATGATTGCAGAGGGGAGGGGGATATGAGGATGGGTGATAAAGGTGAAGAAGAATAAGAAGCACAAACTTCTAGTTTTAAAGTAAATAAGTCACAGGAATGTAACGTAGAGCACAGAGAATACAGTCAACGATATTATAATACCTTCGCACAGTGACAAATAGTTACTAGATTGCGGTGTTCACATCATCTCTATGTATAAAAGCCTAAGCCTCCAAATGACCATAACGACAGTCATGACCATTTTGCACACTGACCACCAGGGGGCAGATGCTCAACACAGAGCTTCCCTCTGGTGGTCAGTGTGCTCCCACAGCAGGAGCGCCGCTCAGGTGACCGACCCATCCCCGTGGCCCATCAGCCAGGTGGCAGCCATTCACTCCCTTAGTAGTCCTGCAGGTTCAATCTCCGGAGAACAGGCTAGGCACCAATGAACCAGCGCTGCCAGCATGATCCCAACAGCGCCCTCAGCCTCAGGCACCACAGCCGCTTCCCCTCCCTAGATGCCTCACAAGGAAGAAACAATATAAAAGTGGCCGCCAGCTGGCTCCCGACAACCAGCGCGAATGTCAACGGGATGGATCTGGATCCCAGGCCAGCAAGAGGGCCAATCTCATCCTACCCCACCCACCTTGGGACCCCACCCGTGCACGAATTCATGCACCGGGCCTCTAGTAAGGTATATAAACATTGAGTCACTATGTTGTACACCTGAAGTTAATAGAATATTGTATGCCAACTACACGTAAAAATTTTTAAAGTAATACAGACACAGTTTTCTACTCTTAAAAAACTAAATGAATATTACCTTTTTATTTTGTACTATGATCCAACAATGCTGCTTAGACTTTTTTTTTCTAAATAATGATGAAATTTATTTAAATACTAGAGGCCTAGTGCAAGGATTCGTGCACTGGTGGGGCTCCTCAGTGTGGCCTGCACTCCCTTGCAATCCGGGACCCCTGGGGGATGTCAGACTGCTAGTTTCAGCCCAAAATTGGCAGTCTGACATCTCCTGAGGGATCTAGTAGTGCACAAAGCAGCCGGTGGCTGGGGAGGAGCCTGAGCCCAGGCTGGCACCATGCCACTCCTGGCCCCACGGCACCTGCCTCTGCCGCCACTGGGTAGCACTGCTGCAGAGGCAGGAGAGGCTCACACCACTGCAGCAGCACTCGCCAGCCGTGAGCCCGGCGTCTGGTGCCCGTCGGTCAGCTGAGCAGAGCTCCTGCTGTGGGAGTGCAATGACCACCAGGGGACATCTCCTGCATTGAGCGTCTGCCCCCTGGTGGTCAGTGTGCATCATAGCTACCACCCGGTTGTCCAGTCATCCAGTCATCCGGTCACTTAGGGTTTTATATACATATTAGAGGCCCAGTGCACAAAATCACATGGCCCTGCCCACTCGTGCTCGCCTTCCAGGCGCTCTCCTTGCCGCGCCCACCTGCGCATGCCCCACACACCCGCCCACCACCCCGCCTGCCCACCAGCTGCCAGCCTTGCTGCGATCGGAGCCTGCCAGCCACGGGGGAGGGACCGAGAGGCACTCCATGCACTTCATGGTGACCGGTCATTTGGTCGTTCCAGCATTCCAGTGTTAAGGCCACTGGCCTTTTATATATTTGATATAGATTAGGACATATATTATAGCATTATGTGCATATATGTGTATATATAGGTATGTGTATGTGTATATAAATATTCATGTATTTATACACACATATATGTATAAATATGATTTGGCATATACCACCAACTGCAGTGATTTTTTTGCAATTGTTGCACAGTACAGTCAGACAGACATTCCACGTAGTGCTAAATAGTTTGAGTGATTTTTCACATGATCATAACTATAAGTTATATATCTGTGAACAAAGACCTGACAATAACATAAAAATTGAAAAAATAAATTGTTTTTGAGTAGAGTGATGAGATTTCAGGCTTATATTTTCCTTTCAAATTAATTTTACCTGACTATACTTTTGTTAGGATTCCCAAACTCAGAAGAAAATGTATTGATTTATGGATATTTGCACTTTTCTAAAACTATACCTCTACTCATGCCAATACAGTCACTAAAAATGCCCACTCATTTCCTCCTCATTTCTCAAAATTTCATTCATCTTTCAGGGCCTGCCCAATTCCCAGTTCTTTAATAAAGATCTCTCTGACTACCTCAACCTGAAATGAATTCTCCTAGCTTGGAGCTCCCCTGGAAATTCTTGTCTGCACAATGTATTTAGAAATTAATCACGCATTGTCTTGAGATAGTGAAAAGACAGCCCAGCCCGGGCTTTGAAGTCAGATAGACTCAAGATAAATCCTGAATCTACTACAAAATAGCAGTGTGACCTTGGGCAACTTACTTGTTCTGAAATGAAGATAGTAACTATCCGGTTCTTGCCATGTGCCAGATGTGGTTTAAAATTCTTTATATGTATTAATTTATTTAATCCACACAATGGCCGCATAAAATAGGTGGCGTTATGATTCCTTTCATACAGATAAAGGCATTAAAGCACTGTGTATTTCCCTATTTACATGCATCTATATCTGTAACTCCCTATCTGTTCCTCTACAAACGGCCCAAGGCCGCATTGTCAGTTGCACACACGGGATTCCAACCCCACCAGCCTGGCTGCACAGGCCATGTTCCTATGCAGTATAATATACGGCCTCTCAGCTTCGGTGCCAGCAGTGCATGATAGCTATTAACCTCACAGGATTATTAAGTGGGTGGAATGAAATAGATATATATATAAATTGGCACGTAGTAGCTGTTTAACAAACGCTACTTGGCATTTCCCTTCCTTTACTGCTGCCTCAAACTACCACTTATATCTGTTCTCAACTTCCCTGTTAAATCTTGCCTGTGCAGATGGATCTTACACTTCTCCTAGGCTCCTATAACACCAAGCCCTTTGTGGAACACACTCCTAAGCAAGGTATTCGAACACTTTTGAAACCTGGATTTGTGTGATTTCTGCTTCCCTTGTCCCCAATCCCTGACTCCTATCACCAATCGTTTCCTGCCAACCTTCTGCTGTCTTACCACTTCAACCATTCCAACCCGCTCTCCCTAAATGCCCTGCCACTCTCCTGTGGCTAATGCGGAATCCTATACATCCAGCTCGGCCCTGCCTCCTCCTCAAAGAAATCGCTAACTGCTCCCTTGGGGAAAGACCCTCAGGTCTATGCTCCTACAGCATCCTCCACAGGCCAGCATTTACAGTGAGGGAGGTAAGCACAGGTTATTTCAATACTTTGTGGCAAAATTTGGAGGGCAGAGACTAGATTCAACCCGCCTTAATCCTTCAAATAATTTACACAGTAACTTGGACTGTCAGCATGCAGTGGTTGTTTATTGAATTTTCTTTGTAATACACATTTTTGGGACTTGATATGCTCTAGAGGAAGTTATGGTAAACAGTATTCCTAGTAATAGTGTCTCTTCTTTCATGAATTACAAAACATTAGCATTTCTCACAGTGTATCTATACAGCTAGATGTTCTGCGTCCGGGGGGGGGGGGGGGCGCGGGGGGGAGGGGGGTAGTCCTGTGGCCAAATATATTTGGAAACTACTGTACTCTCATTACAGGAACTATTCATTGAGAATCACACATTTAATAGACAGAAGTGAACAAAATGGAAACAATCTACAACCTTATGGATGTTATGATATATCAGATTCCTGAGAAGTCCTGCAATAAAAAAATATGTTTTACTTTTTTGGAACCAATATATTTCAATATATTTGATCAGCATTCTTTAATACAAATCAGTATTCCGGACACACATTACAGAAAATATTGCCCATTAGTGTTAATCAGATCAAATATTATTTTTTTCCTCTTTTAACCTAAGTTTACTCCTTGTTATACTTCTGATTTTCACAATAAATAAATTAAAGAAAAAAATTGAGTTAACAGCAAACATGGTTAATCAAATATTAAAATACATCATTATAAATGTTTAAATTGTAGTTCTATTTGATATGCTATTTTTAAAATGCTATGGTAAATGATGTTAGAGCACTGATAATAAGGCAAAAGCAAACGCCACTGAAAACTCTTCCTGGAGGTAGAAATAAGCAAAGATTTGAAAACACTGATTTACTGATTTGCAGCTGCTGAATTAATACATGCTGGATTAATATAGTGTTTAGTTGAATCCATACTCCAGCCTTTGCTATGGTGCTGTAATGTATCTTTTAGAACTTAGTCTAGAATATGTCTACCAGACTAAAATGGACAATTAGAAAAAATATATATATATATTTTTTTAAATCAGGCACCACTTTTTTGTAACACATAGTAATTTCTTGGGTGAAAAAAAAAAAGTTGGCCTAAATTATCTGGCCTGTTGTCTTGATTTTCTTCATTCATTTTTATATCACTTTCATGATCTACTAGCCAAAATAAAGTTATTTTATTAGACTTATCTCCACACCTTCCAGTTTTTAAACACCTGCTTCATACTGACATTTTCTCTTTCTTTGGTATTGGTGGGTTTTTATGTGTTGTCCCCATCTACTCCTGTGCATATTCATTTTATATTCCCTCTGATAGTAACACCTGCTATTTTTATCTTCTCAGTGTGGGCATTACCCAACATTTAATTAGGGGATTTTTTTCTGTATATAGTAGTCTTCTATCTATATTTAACTCTGCATCACCAGGGATTAAATCAGTACTTCAAACACCCCAGGTACTCAGAAATATTTGTTAAATGAATGCATGAGATAAAACTAAATAAACTGCCGGGCCGTTGCGGCTCAGTGGTTGAGAGTTGACCCATGAACCAGGAGATCTCGATTTGATTCTCCATCAGGGCACATGCTCCAGTTGCAGGCTTGATGCCCAGTAGTGGGTGTGCAGGAGGCAGTTTGCAGGAGGCAGCCAATCCATGATTCTCTCTCATCACTGATGTTTCTCTCCCTCTCTCCCTCTTCCTTCCTCTCTGAAATCAATAAAAACATAAGACATATTCTTAAAAACCTATTAAAAAACTGAATAAACTATTGCAAGTGTCAATGGCATAATAGGAAGAAAGGGGATAGCAAGAGGGATAAAAGCTCATTTGAGGTGCTCCTTTCTCACAATTTTTGCCACATGAGACAAAGATATTACAGAACTTTATTGGATAAATTATGGCTCTATCAATATTAAATGGAACTCTAGCCTTGTTAGAATTTATATCCGAAATATACATGTTATCAAAAGGGATCATGTCTGATTTACAGGTAGCTAAAAATCTCAAACAATTTTCTCCCCTCTGGATTTTTTCATAATTGAGCATGATATATTACTTCTCCCACAAAGTGAAATTAAGACAGGGAGGGGTGAATTGGAATAGACAGAAAGTGTTAATGGAAGACAAAGGCCAATTTCATGTTGTACAAATTATATATTTGTACTTTCATCAAAAGAGAACATTATTTTTTGCCAATAATAATTTAGTTAAAAAAACAAAGGCCCATTTATGAGGATTACAAAGTAAATTGTCTAAAGCTTTAAAAAATGGCCCAAATCTAATTAAAATAAAATTGGAGTTGCATAGTGTAATGTTGAAATAATTGAACCAAAGATACAGGTGTCTTGTTTGTCCATCTGGAATTTTGAAATTTGAGACAAATTTACTTGACACATTTTATGTTTAGTTATAAAACTACAAATTGTGTTTAGAATGTTAACATCAACAATTGTATAATAAGTTGGGAAAACACCCTTTTTAGTGTTGTCTCTAGCCTTCTAAAAGTTCCTGGATGGGTGATAAAATATCTATTAATACTTTTATAATGAGCTCTCAGTATAAAAAAAAAACTCATGTAGCATTTTAAAGCTGGCTGTCATGTAATGTAGAAAATAGTGAATACATTTGTTATTCATTACCTGATACTTTATAGTTATGAATTTTTCATATCCCTGTAGTGTCATCTTACCCCAGCTGCCCTGGCATACATCCTGGTTCAAATCAGGGCCAGCCAAACATAAATAAATAAATGAAGTTGAACATGTAGCTCTTGGAGGTCCTTTCTCTGATATAGAGAAAAATCTCTGTTTTGTTTTTGGAAAGGTTGTAGTCAAGTAGGTATTAGTAAAAGGGATAGTTAATATTAAAAATAATTCACACTTATTCATATTTTGAAACAGTTGTTGGATAGTGACTTTAGAAAGATCAGAATGTCCATAGAACTAATCATTTTCCCAGAGCATTAGAAGTTAACAAGTCCTTAGCTGTCCACTCTGATGTATTTAGGACATCACTTCCTGAATTCTAGAAATCATGTTTGTATTGCCTTAAAATATATTAAATTACATTTCATAAAAGTTTCTCACACTCACTTGACAAAATAATACTCCAATCATAATACCTCATTAATTATATTTCTTTATTTATGTTATTTCAAATATCTTTTTCTAGATACATTTAGATGCATGTCTTATTTTGGGATGCCCTAAGTCAGCAAATGAAGTATATTGTGTCATGATGGTTCTGTGTGCCCTCTCATTTCACAATTACAACAAAAGATATAATATTTACCTACAAGATACACTCAATATTCTGTGTAATTACCAATAATTTACTGTAACTCCATCATCTACTTAGTCAAAAAAATATAATAAGTGAGGAAAATGATAATGTAAAAATAAACTTCTCTCTCTCTCTCTCTCTCTCTCTCTCTCTCTCTCTCTCTCTCTGCAAACTAAATGACATAATTTTTTATATGGTGTGTTCAAAAAATGTATACACACACTTTGAATAATTATAATGGCAGCGTTTATTAAAATACATTTCATTTTCAATTTGAGCTATCAGTCCTTAAAGTGTGTATACATTTTTGGGGGGACATCTTGTATTTTAGTTTTTGTTAATAGCAAAAACCTGGGGCAGAACTCACATGAGAATTTGTCACAGCTCTATAATTGTTGTTATAATGTAACTGTGTTCTAAGTTAATTGGGCTTTTTGTGGACATAAATGGTTTTCAGTATTTGAATTAGAATGCTAACAGTGGTAAACTACTGTTAATGTTGAAATTCCATTGGCTCCTATATAGAAGTGGGCCTGAAGCCTGTTCTATTGAAGATGATCCAAAGAAGTTTCTTATCTCAACAATTAAATCAGAATCATACAGGCTTTCTCACATTTTAATAACTTCCAGATGGTGGAGGAACTAAAATAAAACTAAGAATTCAACAAAAGTTTGGGGAAATATTAGCATAGTACAAAAGACTAAGAACACTAAGGAAGTTATTTTCAAACTAGTTTTCCTTGCTTTAAAAAATGCCACTGGCAAGAATAATGATGCTTCCATAATGTTACTAAAGTGCTATATTTGTAAAGCAGCATGTAAGTCTCATAAAAGGGTAATGATTTCCTTAAGTGATAGTAAAATAAGCTTTCACGTAGAGATATGCTGAGGTACTACTGTTCATGGGCAGCACTAGAGTTACACTACCTATTTTGTATTGCAATTTTCACTAACAGGAAAAAAGGAATTACAGTAATGGTCACATTTTCCTTCCTCTGACATAAAAAAATAACTCTAGTGGAGTTCAACTAAGTAGAGAAAATGATAAAATCTTATATAAAATTTATACTTATTTGACCATTCCTCTTTATCTAAGCATGTTCTTTGAATAGATTAAGAGTACATTTCTCTAGCTGATCACAGAATTACCCCCAGGTATCTATTTTCAGTTGATGTGGTCTCTGCTAGATTTCTCAATTACTGCAGCTTCATAACATATGTATAGGTTTCTTAACACTTATATTAAGTAATACCTGCCTTCTCCCTTCCATGTTTGTATGTCAAATAATAGTCAATAAAAGAAATCAATGAGTATTGGTAAAATATCTCTTAAGAGTCATATAAGAAGTTTCAAAAAGTTCCTTCAGTCTAACTTTCTTACAAGAGAAAAATTTTGTCTATCCTATATAGTCATGCACTGCTTAATGATGGGAATATGTTCTGAGAAATTCATGGGCAATTTCATTGTGCGAACATCATAGAGTGCTCTTACATAAACCTAGATGACATAGCCTACTACACACCTAGGCTATATGGTATAGCCTATTTATCCTAGGCTATAAGCCTGTACAGCATGCTTCTGTACACAAACACAATATTAAATCAAATACAAAGATAAAATGATGTAATTAAGAGATTGGGTAGACATGAAATGTATGAGGCTGATACTGGCTTAACACAGCATACTGTTTTACAGCACATAATTTTTATAAACAAATTATAAAAGACTAAAATAATGATACATAAACCAGTAACATAGTCATTTGTTATCATTATAAAATATTATTTACTGTACATAATTGTATGTGCTATACTTCTATGATTGACAGCGCAGGTTTGTTTTTATCAGCATCATCACAAATACATTAGTGTTAGCAATGCAGTGTGCTACAATATGACAGCTATGACATCACTAAGCAATAGGAATTTTTCAGCTCCATCATAATCTTATGATATTACCATCATATATGTGATCCCTTGTTGACTAAAACATTATGCAGGCATGACTATAATTGTAATTCCCCCAAAATAGAAATTCCACATTAAATTCTATTGGGCAATTGCTTATAAAATCAACAATATTATTATCTCCTCTACCATAATTCTCAATTGGATTTCTTACTCTTTAGCAGCAAGAAGAAACAGAATTCAGAATTTTCCAGTAAGTAGCAAGTACATTAAATATATTAACATTTTGTCATATTAAGTTTGGCAAGGCAATGCATAGAGATTATATCAAGCAGCTTGTGAGTATGGTCCTAAAGGATTCAAATGGAATTATGGCTTCTGAGGCAGATATTTCAAAACAAATGCCTTTGAATGATGCCTGCAGATAAATAACATAGGTGACTGTGGTGAGGGAAAGCTCTCATTCTGAAGCCTAAAGTATACATATGCCCCCCACCCCCGAAAAGCTTAACCTAAACAACTAGAAGATAGAACTTTCTGACTTTCTGTGGTTTCATAGAAAGCTTAGCCCATTAGTACCAAATTACTGAAGTGCTTGCCTCAAATATTTAAACTTTTCACATAATTAAAATCAAAACAAAAAGTGGCAAAATGTTAAATTCTGTTTTCATTGCATAGGGCAAATGAATATTCCTACCATTGAAATTATACTTTTTGTTGTTGTTGTTGTTAAAGAATGGTTTATTGATTTTTAGAGAGAAAGGGAGAGGGAGAGAAAAACACCAATGTGAGAATGTAACATCAATTGGCTACCTCCTGCATGCTCCCTACTGAGGATCAAGTTAGAAACCTCAGCATCAAAAGACAACCTTGGGTACCTGGGACAATGTCCAATCAACTTAGCCACACTGGCCAGGGCTAAATTATACTTTATTTAACTAATAGAAGAACTAAATGTGAAAATTGGTGTTGCTCTATAGCTACTAATGTACAAACCTGTGCATGTTTGAAAAACAGCAACATACAGGCAGCTTTTTCAATCCTCAAATCTGAAACTAGTTGTTTGACTGGACTATCTGCTCTGTCTGAGAGCAAATAGTTTTTCAGAATATAGCCTCAGGCAGGAGGATCATGTGAAGAACTAAAAATACTTTTTTTGGTGCATTTCTATTCCAGATTTTCTATAATTGAAAAGCTAAAATGCCAAAACCGGTTTGGCTCAGTGGATAGAGCGTCGGTCTGCGGACTGAAAGGTCCCAGGTTCGATTCCGGTCAAGGGCATGTACCTTGGTTGCGGGCACATCCCAAGTGGGGGGTGTGCAGGAGGCAGCTGGTCGATGTTTCTCTCTCATCAATGTTTCTAGCTCTCTATCCCTCTCCCTTCCTCTCTGTAAAAAATCAATAAAATATATTTAAAAAAAGAAAAAAGGAAAGCTAAAATGTACCAAAGAATTCATCACTAAATGTCTAGTTCCTTCACAGGAGAGGAACAGAGAGTAAGAATTTATAAGTTCATCCTTACAAGACTAAATAAAAAACAAATAAACAAACAATATTTTTTGGATGCAATAATTCTTAATTTTATTCAGAGCAAATTTTTACACCTCATAGGATAAACAAATTATAAACCAATGATTTCATAATTAAAAATTTCAAAGAGCCAGGTAAATGATACCAAAAATGAAAACAAAATTCCAAATAGAATTTTCAACGAAAAATTAACTGAAACAAAAAAATTCTATAATGAACTAAACACTGTTCTTAACAAATTAATGTGAATTAAGTCATGTTTGAAAAAGAGAAATTAAGTTTTTAAAAATTTATTTAGTAAGTTATGATTTAAGAAAAAAAATGACTGAATTAAAATTCAGCAATCATCCTGACAAAATGGAGAGCCATTAAATATGATGAAGCCTTAGTATCTCATCTCACTTTTATTCAATCACTTTTTTAATAGTAATTCATGAAGCAATTGTTTTGGCAAGCAACCATATATGAAAAATAATGCAAGGCATATGTTGGTAAAATATTTTAAGTATTATTTTACTATATTTCTATGCAATTCTATTATCCTAAAACTTCTCCACAGGACCAGAGCACTAGATCTTCACATATCCATTGCCTGAATATGATTTGAAAAATTCTAAAATGGTCCCAATTACCTTTATCCCCTGGTATTACTCTTGTAATTATGGCCAGTTACATGGAAAAAGGAAATTTGCAATGTTGTTAAGGTTATAGCTAGTCTCCCTTAAAAACAGGAGTGGGACTAATCTAATCACATGAGCAGAAGAGAAGCAGAAAGTTTTCTCCAACCGGTAGCAGAGTAAGAAATCGGAAATTGGAAGCATGAGGGGATTTGGTACAGCGCTGCTGTTTGGGAAATGAAAGACCATGTGGAAAGAACTTAAGAGAGGTCCCTAGAAACTAAGATCAACCCTATTCTACCATTCATCAAGGACATGAGACAGTGAAGCATATTTTCCCCCAGAACCTCAAAAAAACAAAACAAAACAAAAAAAAAAAAAAACAAAACAAAACAAAAAATGGCTCAGGATGGCTGACTTGATTTTGACTTTGTGATATCCTAAGCAGGGAACCTGGTGGATCCCACCTGGACTTCTAACCTACAGAGATGAGCAAATAAGCACATGCTGTTCTAAGCTTCTAAATTTGTGGTAATTTCCCAAACTCCAAAACAATCTATCTCATAAAAGGCCTGTGGTCATGAACCCGTAATGGCGGAACAACCAAACAATCGGTCACAGGAGGTGCTGGAGCAACTCTCGGCCCGCCCCCCTCACCACCACCACCCTTCCCCAGGGCCCCAGCAGCGTCCGCGGAGCATGCAAGGCGTCGCAGGGCGTTGGACATGGCTCTGATGGCAGGCTAGGCCTAGGGGACCCTACACGCCCACGCTTTAATTGTGCGCGGGGCCTCTAGTCTAACAAATAAACACACACTGTACATTGGCATAAAACTGTTATAGTAGAGTCCAAGAACATAATTTTGAATTTGGAAATCTTAGACCCTGAGGAGACATAGGCCATGATGAATTCATAATGAGACAAGTGTAAGGATGGCTTTCAAGCTCCCCCCATCCTTCCAGGAGGAGAACAGGTAAAGCTTCTCATGAGCTTGGAAAGAATGTTTTTAAAGGTTAATGATAATAGCAAATTCCTTAGATGGTACTGGATTTCTGAGAATGAGCTCTGTCACCTTTCCTTCTTAAATACTTGGGTAAAATTAGGATCTGAAACACATAGATAGGTTTAGGAATCTAAACAACAAAGAGATTGGTTTCATCTTTCCTGAGATGAGGCCAGGTAGTTGGTGATAATGATCATAAATAAATGTCAAAGCATGATAAACAAATTATAATTATTAACATTTGTTGAGTGTTTATTATATATCAGACACTGATATAAATATCTTTCCCCAATTATTCCACCTAAACCTCAGAAAACACAGTAAGATAAAACTGTTATTTCCCCTATCTTGCAAATGGAAAACTGAGGTACAGAGAAGTTAAACAACTTTTCCTAATTCCCACAGCAAATGAGTGCAGGAGCTGGGACTTCAATTCCAGTAGTCTAACTCTTAGGTTTGTGCTCTTAACCGCTAACTTAATCTTTAAGAAAATAGGACAAAACAAACCAAAAATGTTTTTAGGCAAACGGTCTAGAGACAGTTTATCACACACCTATTATACCAGTCCCAATAAACAGACATGTTTAAGTGGAATGAGGATACAATAATTCTTGTGTGTCCAACTATATAAGAAGTGAAGGATCACAGATGGATGGCCCCACCATTATTCCAGTGTCTAAGGGATCAGCACAGTGGTGAAATCCTTCTTTGCCTCTGAAAGGGGCCAAGCACTAGTAAAGAACTGGACTTGAAGCTGTTTTAAAATAAGGGGAAAGGACAAAGGAAGCCCCAGAAATTTTGTCAAATCTGAAAGCGAACTCTGCCTTCTGTTCCTTACCTACCAATATGAAAAGCATTCTTGAATACAAGTCTCACATCTTATGTGGATATTGAGATAAAATTTTACAAATAAGAGGACTTCATTCATTAGGCATTTTGCACAAAGTTAGAGATTTTATAACTTACTTTGCATAAATCTATTATACTTTTCTGAAAAAATAATTTGAATTGAACAATGATGTATTTTTTACTGTCAATATACTTCAATTATGTAACTATGAATGTGTTGTTGAATATCAACAAAGAGACAAGAATATGAGAAGTTATTTGGAAAAGCCAAATAATTATCTATCCAGATTTTATCAGAATTGCTTTGGTACTTAAGTAAAATTTTAATATACTTATATGCATTATTTATGAATTTTATACTTATATAAAATTTGATATTTTGTGTAATATATATATATATATATATATATATATATATACACACACACACGCATATGTGTACTTATTTTTTCTCTTATTGTCAACCTTATTATATCACACCTATCAGCAAAAAGAAAATGTAAATAAATATAGTGGGGTTTTTTGGAAGTACCAAATAGCAAGTGTACTACTTCAATTCCAGTAGTCTAACTCCTAGGTTTTTGCTCTTAACCACATATTTGTACTTTAAGAGAACAGTTAAGAATGAAAAATCATATATTAACTCCATGTAATGATAAATGATGCCAGAATGTTTCTTACATGTAGTTTTAAAGTGAAATCTAGAAATTTTAGTTAGATCTAAACTTAGCTGTGTCTGTTCAGATGCATCACTTGGTACCATATGCTGTGTTTCTGATCACAATTCTCATAATCTGTGGAGTGGCTACAGATGTCTGCTTTTAAATAAAAAATAGCAATCAGTTTGCCAAGAATGGGCAGAGGCCACATTTCTTATTTTAGGTTGAAAATTTTGTTCCATTTTACAGATTTATTTTTACCCCTGAAAACTCCTAACAAATTTGCTATACCTATTCTAGACAGTTCATTGTTTATCAGCTTATCCATTTAAAGTATTATTTTTCAAAGATCTATCCTGAGTCTACATTCTAAAATTGTATGCAGTAGTTACTTTTATTTATTAAAAATATCTTTCAGCACAAATAAACTTATAATTTCTTTTCTGACCATTAGACATGGGTGATCTCATAACATTTTCACTCTTTATTATCAATTGTGTAAATCTATCAGTGAGTGGAAAATGTAGATTTTATGTATTACATTAATTTCAGATTCTTAGAAATTTAATCCTACAAATTAGGAATTGCCATTGAATAATTAAATGATTGCTATTGAAAAATGTATCCAAATTATGGATTAAAAATACTAAAGCTTAGAGAAATTAAGTGAGTTTGGTCACAGCACTACAAGGGGCAGATTCAGGAAATCTGATTCATTCAACCAAGTTAATCACACATTTCATTGTCAAAGAAGAAGAGAGAATATACAGTATTATGATTTTTTAGACTTTCACAGCTTCAATATCAAATCAAGATGTCTTAATGTATGACTAGAAAGTAAGAAACATACTTCCATATTTGGAAATTACATGAGTGAAATGAACAAATTATAACAATTCACCAGGGATTTCAACAATAGTCTGGATGCAAAAATCTACATAGTAAAGGAATTGCAATATTATACACAAGTAACAAAGTATAATAGCAATAATATAACAATAAATAAGTTGAGAGGAAAAAAATGTACAAGAACATAAAAATCCCATATAAAAAAATCTATCAATTTCCATTAACCTATAATCAGTGCAAGTCTAAACAAAACTTCATAGACCGTCACAATTAATTTTGAAAAAGGACCAAGAACAACCAAAATAATTTTGAATAACAAGTGGAAATGCCACATATCTAACTATAAAACTATATTCATTAAGATGATATTAACACAGAGAGAGACAAACCAATGGAATGTAATCAAGAACCTAGAAATTAACCTATTTAATAGGGAAATCACATGCATGAAAAGTAAAATTACATACTGATGGCAAACACTCAGTGTTTTTGCATATGTAATTGTAATTGAAAAGACTATGACTTTGTGTTGCCTTAATCTGAAAGCACCATAGATATTTAAATAATATAAATTCCCACTTTTTTGTGTTGTTTGAAAATGTAAATTAAAATTATTTATCTTTTTATTTTTAACATATTTGATTTTTTTTTTTTTTGAGAGAGAGGGAAAGGGAGAGAAATGTAGAAACATTGATGAGAGAGAACATATATTGGCTGCCTCCTACACCTGCCCCTCCCCCTCACCGGGATCGAACCTGAAACCGGGGCATGTGCCCTGAATGGGAATCAAACCCTTTTGGTTCATGGGTAAACACAACCACTGAACCACACTGGCTGGGTGGAATTATTCATCTTGAAAATTGAAACTTGATGATGTTGATTAGTAACTCTCCTTTTCCTCCTTCCTCTAACCCTGAGAACTACCATCCCACTTTGTTTTTATGAATTTGATTAATGTAGATACCTCATATAAAAGTAATCATTCAGTATTTTTCTCTGTGATGTTTATTTCACTTAGCATAATGTTCTCAAGGTTCATTCATGTTGTCATATATTGTAAAATTTCCTTCTTTCCCAAGGCTGAATAGTATGCCGCTGTATGTGTATGCATGTGTGTATTGCATTTTCTTTATGCATTCATCTGTCAGGAGATATTTAGGTTGTTTACACGTTTCTACATTTTGGCTGTCGTATACAGAACTACAATGAACATAAGAATACTGATATCTTTTCAAGATCCTGACTTCAATTATCTTAAATAAATGCCCAGAAGTATGATTGTTCGATCAATGGTAGTGCTATTTTTAATCTTTGAAGATTAAACTGTTTTCTATAGCAGCTGGACCACTTTGCATTCCTGCCAACAGTGCACAAGGGTTCCAATTTCTTTACAACTTTGCCAACAGTTAAAAAAAATTCTATCCTGTTAGTGAGGTGACAGTGAATTGATTTCTCATTGTAGTTTTAATTTGCATTTCCTGATGACTAATGACACTGAGCTGAGCATGCTTTCATGAACTGTTGGTCATTTGTAAATCTTCTTTGGAGAAATTTCTATTCAATTCTTTAGCCCATTTTCAAATCAAATTATTAGTTTTTGGGGATTTAAATTAAGGAGATGCAGGATTTCCTTATATATTGTGGAGATTAAGCCCTTATCAGACATGGCTTACAAATATTTTCTCCCATTCAATAGGTTGTCTTTCCACTCTGTTAACTGTTTCCTTTGTTGTGGAATTTTTTAGTTTGTTGTAATCCCCATTTTGAGTTGACTTTTGTGTATGGCATCTACCAGGTCAGATTTCCACATCTGTTCTCCTCTAGGCAGCCACACTGTGCTGGACCTATCAGAGCTCTGAGACTGGCATATCAGAAGCCAGTCCTCTGGGGAATTCCATCAGAAAAGTTGAGGTGCTGGACATGCAAACCAACGCTTTTCCTTCCCTAAGTGAAGCTGGGAGTTAGGGGGTTTCTTCACATGGCACTATGCCAGGGGCAATGGACTCTGGTGAGAGAGTCCAGTCTGACTTCGTGTTCTTCCAAGGTACAGAAACCTTTCAGTTTGTGATTTCTCACAAAAAGAAATTGTCCATTTGTTGTTGTTAAATTGATTGTTTGGAGGGTAGGGGATGATGGTCTTGATGGCTTCCTACTATAGCATATTGGGAATATCACTTTTATTCTGCTTTCTTTTCTATCATTCTTTGACTGAATTTATTTCTGTGCTTTCTACATTTTGATTAGGTGAGAATAAATGACAAAAGATTATGTCTCTCAGAATATATTTGGATTTATCCAATATTTTAAGGTAATATTAAAATTCTAAATAGTCTCCTGGCCTTCTTAATATTCTCTAGTCCCAATGTAGGATGGAATTATTATAAATTATAAATTATGAATTATGAAATTAAATCCACAGGAACTTCAAAATTTCATTTTCTTCATAATGTTATATAAAATAAACTCTAGAATTTCTAGAAAAAAATCCACATTTAAAGTATTCTTCCTTGCTATCTTACTACATATTATGCCTGTAAATCTAGATTGTATTTAAAAATACATATTCACCATTTTTACAGAGTCAGTGAAAGGTAAGCCCAACTATGGCATTCAGGCCCAGTGTACACAGAGAATTTCAGTGAAAAGTACTACTTAATTTTTACCTTTCTTATATGTATGGAATTATTTGGTTCTAATCAATTTCTAAATGGTTTCCAAAATACAGCAAACTAAAACCTTTGGTGTCATAAGATGACTTTGCTTAGTTCATGTCTTTAAACAAATACTGAAAGATCAATTTATACCAAAATGAAACTCCTCACAAAGTAAAACTTCTTAGATTGCTTTTTAGAGGCTATTCTACTGGTACTACACACCGATATTTAGAGATTTGGTTTGGGCTGCCATCTAAGAGACATATTCAGGAGTTCTATAAATCTTGCATGCTGCTTTCTGCTAAGAATCAGACAAAACTTAGCAGGATTTTCCACTTTAATTTCCAAATGCAGTCGGTCCACTGGAAACAATTTGGAAGTGGCCTGGATGATATAATAAATTTTGAGATCAGATTGGATATTCTCTTGTTCTGAGCCTTATCTGAGTGTTGGCCCATTTATTTAGTGACCTGAAAAGCTGCTCCTTTTGAGTGAGACCTAGAACAAGAGTAGACTCTGCAAACAGATCTAGGCTACCACGCACACTGTTCTGCCACTTGGGTCATATGATTCAGCCTGTCCAGTGATGCTCCACGTGTCAGTGTCAGATAGAGATGCTGTTGGTGCCTTTGGCAGGCCTCTGTAGGTGAATCACAGCGCACAGTGCGAGCCTTTAGGATTTTGGTGCAAAGTCCCGTCATTCTCTGTAGACAACTACTCTCTTTTTGAAACAGCTTTTGTCCTGCTACTGGACCTTAATGATGGGCCAGCAAATATCATGTGAGTTGAACTTCCCACTGTAAACTGGGTGTTCTTTAACCCACTAAGACTTAAAGTTGGGTGTATATATATAGCAGGACCCCATCATCAAATGGAATAGGTATACAAAGACTAAACCCAAACAGTCCGTAATGGTACAAAACAAGTTACACGAAGAAACAGCCCAAATCCGCATGGTCCCCAATCCTGCCATAATATCTTCTCTCTTCCAGACTAAACTTATGGCTTAAAGGGGAGTTCCTTATCATCAAATGGCAGAGAGAGAAAACTACGGTCAAGTTTACAATGGCTCTGCTTGGTAGGCAGTCACCACCCTAAATAGGACAGTTGAGCAACAGAACTCCTTTCTGGGCCGTCCAGTAACAGCAGAGTATATGTTATGTTACTGTACATAAAATATTCACCAATAAGGGCAGATGCTGACCAACAAAAAGCCTCAATACATTTTAAAAGATTAAAATTATAGAGAGCATGTTCTCTGACTATAATAGAATTATATGAGAAACTATAACGAGATGGTAGCCACATGGTAGAAGAGGGAATCACATTAGATTTAGAAAATATTTTGAAAAATGATTATAATTGCATCACATATGAAAATTGTAGAACAAAACAAAAATACTTGGAGGATAATTTTAGCTTTAAATGAGCATATAAAAATGAATAACAAAATCAACGTAAGCTTCTACCTTAAAAATCATAACAGAAGAGAGAAAATTATTCTCAAAGTGGAAGGACACAAATAATTAAGAGCAGAAAGCAATGACCCAGGTTATGGGACAAACAGGAAAACAACATCAATGAAACCAAAAGTTAGTTATTTGAAAATAACAATAAAATTCAAAAATATTTGAACTGAGCAAGAAAACAGAGAATGCAAAATTTACCAATATTAAGAATAAAAAAGTGCTACCCTACAGAGTCTACGTATGTTATAATGACATAGGAGGAATATTATAAACAATTAACACCAATATAGTCAACAATTTAAATGAAATGGACAAATGCCCGGAGAGACACAAATTCTCACTTCCAGGGAAATATTTAGAAATAAAATTAACATGTTTAAAGTCATCTAGATCCTTATGGTTTTAGGGAAAATTTATAGAATGCTGCTTTAGAATTCTAACATTTAGTTTTGTTTATTCAGACTAATACATTCTTGAAGAGCATGTTATTTTTCTCATGAAGTTTAGTTAAGCCCTTTCAATAAGTGAGGCTTACAATGTTTGTGTAACTAAAATGTATTTTTATGAAGTTACCTAGGTTAAATACATCTTGGTATATAAAATGCTATATGTTTATACATGCATAAATAACATATCAACCTTTGAAGAATAATAAAACATTTACTATAGCCATTCTTAGAAATAGAACCATACGTTAAATCTTGTTATCTTTGGGAGAAAAATATACAGCATGTGCCTAGTCAAGTAATAAATTTTAAATAAAATTTCTAATAGGCCTCAAATAAAATGAACTTAATGAAAATTAACACAATGTGAAACAGCAGAAATAGAATCTGATCAGCATAAATCGATGTTAAGTCTAGAAGTTCTAAAAAGATATTGTAATTCTGAAAACAATTATCTTAAAAGGTCTTAATAACAAAAAGGCAATAAATCTGTTATAGTCATTCTCAGGAGTGTTCCCCTTCACCTTATTATTGAACTGTTAAAATAAAACACAAAAACTGTGCTGTAAGCTCAGTGACCTTTCCATCAGTTAACACGAATGCTTTGTGTTCTGAGGCAAGGTCAGACCTCCAAGTCAACCGAAGATCAAAAGGGTCCTGTGGCATGAGTAACATAGATCATGTAATTTTCAAAGAGGTTATGACCTGACCCAATTAAAAACAAGATATAAAAATGGGTATTTTATTTGCTTTCAAAATATTGGGATTATTTTTAATATAGTGATTGTGGCCTCTTTTTTTCCATATGTAGTTCCATCCTATCTCAACTTTCAAAAATTTTATCAGAAAACACTTGTTTCACATAAATAAAACCAGATAGGGCTGCCATTCTAATGTACCCGATCTTAATAAAAGCCTTTCAGTTGCAAATGAACATTTTTATTTAACTTTGGGTGGATGATATTCATGGTCCATATTTCTACAGATAGTACATTGATAACTTCAAAAGCATCACACATTTGCTAAGAAAAAAGGCCTTCATAAGTCAGGGGTAATGTATTTGCTAGTCTCACTTACTCTGAGTGGCTTATAAAAAAAGGTAAGTTTTCTTTGCATGAGATAGGTACCTTAGCAAGTTTATACAAAATGATTACTTTTCATATTCAATTTAAGAAAAAAAAATCACCACTATGTTCATTTTGGGGAAATCTGATGGCAGAACAATTTCTTTTCAACAGCAAAATATCCAGCTCTGTTTTTATGCTTAAGTGAGAAACTATTTATGAAAATCCAGTCTCATTTATAAAGTGATATTTAAGATGTTAGATGAGTAAGCAAAAATGGATAAATTGTGCCTAAGGGAGGCTCTTTCAGAGTCTGAAGCAAAATTAGCTAAAATTGAGATTTAATAAAACTGCCTTTATAAATATTAATATTGTATTTTCCCAACAACTATTTGCTTCCCTTTTCAGATGTATCATACATATTATCATAATAATAATCCAAAAATAGAGTGAAAACTGACTGGTAAAATTGCCTGTAGGCTGACATTATTATGAAATTATCAAGAAAGAAATGCTGAACCAAGGGATATGGGATAGTGTGTTCTGGAAATTAATTCTAGTTGAAACTTTGTGAAATCTTACATAATCCTGACTTACCAAAATCATTCTTAAGAAAAGTAAGTGCTCAGGATATCATCTGAGGATAAAATGTTATGGTAATCTGTAAGAAAGGCAAAGGCAATGTAAAATGCACAAGCTCTTTCTCTCTCTGAGCCTCAAAAACTTTAATAATAGCTCCAAGAACTGAGAAGGTAATTTGATTTCCTTATCCACTCAGTCTGTGGCTACTGTAGAAACTGCTAGTTAACACAATTGATGTTCTTTTAAGATTGCCCATTTTGTTCACTGAGAAGCACTGGCAGAAACAAATGATTTCATATTGTTAACTGAAAAAAGATTAGTTTTCATTTAGTTGGAAGATCAGTTATAAAGTGACCCTAGATCATGATAACATTTTCTTCTTATTATGTATTATTTTATCACCCATTTTTAATTAATGAAAAGTAAGTCACATAAGCCCAGCCAGCATGGCTCAGTGGTTGAGCATCAACCTATGAACCAGGAAGTCATGGTTCAATTCCTGGTCAGTCATATGCCCGGGTTGTGGGTTCGATTCCCAGTGTGAGGCGTGTGGGAGGCAGCCGATCAATGATTCTCCCTCATCATTGATGTTGCTATTTCTCTCTCCCTCTCTGAAATCAATAAAAATTTATTTAAAAAAATAAGTCACATAAAAAATTAATTCTGTATATCCAATCAAGTGATAAACTCAAAAAATTTAAAAATTGTAAAAATCACCTAATATTTCTATGAGATGGATAAAAAAAATTTGGTCTCACATATGGCTTGAATTATAGTGTTAAATATCAATTATCTCAATTTAATAATTTTACTTAATTATGACTCAGTGATTTTATTTCAACAGTTGTTTGGGTGTTTTCAAAATTACACTTTGGAAGACTTTGAATAAATTTGTCTGCTCTCAGAGTAGTTTGTGTATAAAGAACGTTCTAATAAATATTATTTATTGAGAAATAGAACCTCTTTAGTTCAACTGGATGATTATAAGCCTTGGAGGGTGAGAACCTCATCTTATACATTTGAATCTTCTTTAATGCCTAACACAGTATCTGGCATATACAGGGAACTCAGTATGTTTTTATTTAATTGTATGAGCTTTAGGGAGATTACTGTCTGAAATATAATGCAATGCAATCCAGCTACAACTTTTGTTGAAGAACATGGTAGGAAGCAATTTGTAAGCAAGCTATATTTGGAGAGGCTTTTTTTTTCTGGTTAAAGGTAGAATGTTTAGGTATGGTTTGTTACCTAGTTTGTATTGTTTTATTCAATCATGATCTTTGTTCTTGTCCACTTTCACCTTTTTTAAATAGGTCTGAATCCTACTTTTCTCCATTCATAGAAGTTCTCTTTTCCTCTCTATACATAAATCTTTGGAGCAAATCTATATATCCATTGACTGAGAAGAAAATATAAAGAAAATAAATGAATATTTATTAGTATGTGCATATAATATACAGATCATAAGCACAAGAGTTACTTTAAATATGCAATTAGAAGATAACTTGAAAAAGATAGAGAATGCATGAAATATATGCATATTACTTATAAAATCCTATGCAACTTTTGCTTATAATGTCTAGACACCATTAATTTTGGGAACTTGTGTGTTGGTAATATAATCAATTATGAAAGGATATATAAAATGCAAATACCCATTTGAATTCTTATTTATTTCATTTTGATTGGGAGAACATTTTAAAACAAAACTACAACTTCAACAAGAAAAAAGGAGACAAAGAGAACATTTATATGTTTTAATTTTATAACCAAGAGGAAAAAAATTTAAAGCCTTTATTTCTAAATAGTTTTTTTAAAATTTGGTTGTAGTTCAGCCTATCTATTCTCTTTGGTAAGTACAGTTCTGGTACTATTTGAGGTACCAGATTTCAACTTTAATTTTATCAAACTAGAATTATGTGTGTATACACATGCATATACACAATAAAATACATGTATATGTGTATCTACATACACAGGAATATTACTACTATTACAACAAAAAATTGTCCCAAAATTCTATAAGCATATTAATATATTTTAAAATCAGGCAATACATAGTATTTTATTGTCTGCTTTTTGCCTCATTGGATAAATTTAACATCTGTATGTTCACAAGAATGGGCTAGCCAGAAATAGTTTTCCTTAAACATTTAGGTATTTGAAATTGTCATCTAATGGAGTTACACTTTTAATTATTCCTATCCTCTGATATCTAAATCTCAAAAATGTCTCGAAATGTAACACTCAATTGTAGTTTCCTCTCGTTTAAAAATACCATAATTTTACAAAAATATATAAATCTTTTGGGGCAATTCTATATAAGGAAATGTAATAATATAGAGGATTTCTCAATCCAGTAATTTCAATCCAACACTTTTCACACACAAATAACTCTTTTAAAACCTAGAAAAAGAATGACTCCTATGATTCTCATGATAGAAGAGGGAAGAGAAAAAGACAGAGGAAGGAAGTAAAATATTCTCTTTAATGCAACTCTATATATTCAATTGTGTAATTCTCAGGGTTTTTTTTTATAATATTAATAATAAAATGCTATGCCCTTAGTGGCATCAGAGAAAATTGCCTACTCTTCACCAATGTCTCATTTTTATATGTAATTTGGGGGAATAATCAGATATCTGATTTATTGCTAAATTTTTTAAAAATTTTAATAGTACAAACACTAAAAAATGATTGAATTGTCACCTGCTTTCTATCTATTATAAATTTAAACTAAATGCCCACTTATATTCACCTTTACTAATTTAATGTCTATCTAATTAGATGAGAGCATTATAATTAATATCTATCATAATAACATAGTTGTGGAATTATATTCTGATAGAATCCTGAGGATCATTTTGAGATCTTCAGGCCATCCCCTTATATTGGACTATACTGCAGCCCCAAATTTCAGTGCAAAGGCAAAATTTTATTCTGCAGTTTTTCTTTTCAAATGCGAAGGGGGGAAACATTCTAAACATAAATTCCCTGTTCTCTTAAAATTCTTCCAGACTATGTCATAATGCCATCATAAGAAATATTTCCTTAAGTAAAGATAAGTGTCATAAGATATTTATCAAATTACAAATCCCAAATGATAATAATAAGCATAATTATGTAATGAGATTATTTCCTGGGGAAAAGAGAAATTTGTTGCTAGCATATTAGACAAGTGTCCTTACCCAGGCAGTGATCTCATCCTACAATGCTCCTTACTTTACTGCAAAGTTTAAATGTTTCCTCTGGAGTGTTAATACTATTGTGGCATCAATTTCTAACAAATATAAAGTACCCTACCTTTAAAAAAATGGATTAATATAAGGCATAATGCTGAAGTATGTGTCAAGTGTAACCTTTATAACTTTGCTTGTCAGGTTTTTCCATTAGAGACCTCATAAGCAGCCCCTGCATATCAGTCACGGTGTTCCCTGACAGGTTTAACCTTCCCAAGTGGCTGAATACACCATCTTCACTGCAGCCTATTGACCAAGGCAATAAGCCATTCTATATAGTGTATTAAAGTCATTTTCCACATGCTACCTCAGCACGACCCATTGTTCATGCCGGCTCCTGCTGACCATGGAAAACCTGCACTCCACACTAAATTGCTACACTTTACACCGTTACACCAGTTAAGCAATAAGCCCCCAACTGAATTGTTTTTTTTTCCTTCATAGTCTAAAAAGCACAGCGATTATCACAAGTGCTCAAGATGCAATTTTAGACTGTCAAAAAATCCCCGCAAATAATTTAAACACTTAAAATATATGCTGACTGTGGAAACTTTATTTTTGTTGTAATTCACCAATTCTTTGTTCCGAGATGCCTAAGGGTGGCAGGCCATCTGTGCAACTCTGAGCAGCCCTGGGCACTCCGTGTCAAAGGTTGTGTTTCAGCCCCATGAAACGCACCCCCGTCTCTGCTGAAATCAGCTTTGTTGCTGGACCCTGTGACAAATGAGTCCAATCTAGGCTGCGTGCCCTTGACTTGACCCTGGCCAAGGCAAACAATAGGGCAGACTCAGCCAGTGGAAAAGATGTTCTGCACTAATGAACCCAGCGGTGGCCACAGGTCAGTTAAGAAAGAGGGGATGATGTTCAATCTTCTCAGGTGCACATTTATAATGAGTGAAGCACACAGTCCCTTTCAGGATGGAACACATATAACAAAGAACGTATTTGTACACTCATCAAGGCTAATGGACCCTGAGGGTGCAATAGGAATATGTTTTTAATTTAATCTTTATTGAATGACCTTACACACTTCATTTTCTCTGCACGGCACCATGAAATGGACACACTCTTATCAAGTTGAGAACTGAAAACAGATGAATATAGAAAAGACTGATACCTGCTGGGTATGTAGATGAATTTTTCTTCCCTTATTGTCACCTCTGCCCATCCTGCTGCTGGCTCTCAGCACCTCCCAGGGATAGTTTCCCTTGAACTCTTGTCTAGATTAGCTAATCATGTAAATAAGAGAACAGTCCCTCAAAACCTGGCCAGGCTCATTTTGAAAACGTTCACTGTTAAAATAACGAAGGAGCTCTGATCACTATATCAAAAGAAAATATATATTTTTCTTCTTCTAGAGCAAAGGCTGCATGTAAATATGTGGTGGGTGGAGAGAGGATTGTATACCCTGTTTAGGTCCAAAGTACTATAAAGTAGCTAGTCTTCAAAATTATAAGGGCCTTTTTTAGCCTAACAACCAAGAAATCGATTTGAAACTTCCTTTCCAAAACCTGCTTTTCAATATATTTGGCAATATTTTAGATGAACAGCACAAAAATAAAATAAATTTTGTGTTTCCCTTTTATAATAATAGGGATCACTTCCTTCAGATTCATAAGGTTGGCAGCTCTATGGTTACAACTTGGGGCTCTGTAAGATTACTCTGCAAAATCAAGCAAGCTTATGGTTTTCATTTAAACACTTACCTTTACCATACTCATTTTAGTTCATGGAAACGTTTAGAACAGTGTGCTACAAGATAACAAAATCATCTTAGAAATCTTAATATCTGCACCCGAGTTTTCTTATTGCTGATATTATTTCTTAAAGAAAACCAAACCAACCCTTTGATTGACAATGAAACAAGAGAGAGAAAATGCTTTATAGACTTCTATTCTTCATCACCTTAGTCCCTGCTGTTAAAACCTCATTTGTAAAATGTATCACAACCAGCACACAATTAGAAAATTGTCTCCAATGATGCAGAAAGTGGTACAGGTGTGTAAGCAGGTACAGGAAAGTGAAGTTTGTGAGTATTTTTCCTATTAAAATTATACCTATTATTTATGGTCTTCATCAATCTTATAACGCTTCATTCGTATTAAACACTCAGGCATTGGCATTGGCAAATGGTTAATTGCTAGCCCAAGGCAAGTGACTGCAAGCTAGCTAGGCATATAGAAGTTCAGTTTACCCTGTTGAGAAACTAATGGACAAGTTGTAAATCAAGTCAAGAGTTATTTGCATCCTATTCCTTTAGCTCAACTGCTAGTTGATGAGAAACTTTAATAGACCCTTCTGCAAATGTGCTTTGATTTAACTTGAGTGTGTTCAGAAGCAATTCATATATAATTTTATAAAACATTAGGTAAAGTTTAAAATTACTTTCTTATTTTTTAAAGCATTGTGTATTTTCTTATGAGATAAATTCAAATTAAAGTTATTAATTCAAAGTTGTCATGGATCTAATACTTAACATTAATGTTAAAGAAATTTTTATACGTTAATTTTGAACAGCATCATTGGTGATTGTCTATTGGAATCTATAAAAAGGTTAGCTCATTTTTTTCCCCTCAAACTTACCTTTAACTACATGACAAAGTGACTATTACTTGTGGAAAATTAAAGTCACACATTATACAGAAAAAAAGGGGGAGACTTTAGAAATCAAGATCACTTTTTAGGTGCCACTACTAATTTGTTTTCTGTATTTAGAAAAAATTTTGTGCATTTATTCTCTGACTCAATATTCCGAACAATCTGTATGTATATTTTTGGTTTCTGATATGCAAACAGACGTTTGAAGATGAGAGACAAATGCACACCAGCCTACAAAGTCATATTCTTTAGCACAGGATGAGGTCCCTGCTTTCTTAACAGGACTACCATCTACAGACCGAAAATCCTCCTGGGGTTATTACCCTGCTCACATAAAACTTGCAAATCGTGAATGGCTTCAGGAACTATAAAAATAGTGCTGCTTTTGGTACAATTTGAAGTAATCTACTCCTGTAGATTTGAAGGCATTGGATTTCTCCAACGAAAAATAACTAATAAAAAATAATAAATGATAAATGAGGGCTGGGGTTACATGAGAGCCTCACAGCAGGTGGCGATTAATACCATGGATTTGGCTAGTGCAGAAGCGGCCATGAGTTTTGGTTAGGTATGCATACTGCCTACTGTCCCCAAAGGAAACTTCCTTCCCTCAGTTCAGTTATCCAAGGAAACCAGGCAGTCTCCCACTCATGGCCATTTCCCTACCTCCTCCTTTTTTGAGAAAACGAGTCAACAGACATTTACTTTCAATTTATTGGTGTTTTTTTGGTTTCTATGTGCTTTACTCCACTAAAACAGCTCTCACTGAAGTCCCTAATGACTTCCTTGAGGCCAAATCAAACAGATGACTTTCATAGCTGTAGCAAAAATAAATGGAAGTTACACAAGTTCAAATCCTTGCTGCTCCATTTGTTAGCTGTGTGACCTTGGGAATTTACTTCATCTTTCTATTCTTCAGGGTCTTAGATACAAAACTGTGACAACAATAGTATTCACCTCTTAGGGTTTCTGAGAGTATCAAATAAATTCATCAATATAAAGTGCTAAGGAGAGTGTGTCGCAACTTGTAAGCATTAAATAGAGGTTATTTTAAATTCCGGCTGCATTGGTTCCACCAGCATTCTACACTGATCACTATGCGTCTTAAAACCCTCTCCACCCTGACTTCACATCAAGTCAATTCAATACCACAAATGTTTCTGAATTATATCCGTATCTAATTTGCTTACCCAACCTCAGACTACCATCATCTTTGATGCAGTTAGATCAGGACATCTGTCTCTATATAGCCACACAGCTCCACCATATACACAGGGTGCTCTTGTTGCTATACAATCTAATTATTCAACCCCCCCCCACTTTATTCAAAACTATTTAATGTTCTTTAGTCTTATAATGCAAAATCTCTTAATGTGGCCTTGAATGATCCAACCCAGTCTATATGTATTAGCCTCTTCTCACTGCCAGCTAATCAATCAATCAACCAATCTCAATCTCTCTCTCTTTCTTCCTCCCTTCCTTATTCCCTCCCCTCTCTATTCTTTGAGAACTTCTTTGAGTTATTTATTATTTACTATCTTCTTCCTGCCCTAAGAGTTATGCCCCAAATGTTTTTCTTTCTGTTCTTTAACTAAATAACCTTTACTTGTCCTTCAGGTCTCAGCTGAATGACCACATTTTCAGAAAGATCTTCTGGGACCTTTTAGCCTAGTTCATATGCCAGTATTGTACGGTACAGGAGAAAGATGTATGTTTTCTTCAAATCAGTTATCAAATTTTCAACTTTACATTTCGTTGGTATAAACTAGTTATTTTTTCATTTGTATGACATTATAAGTCTCATGAGGGCAGGAAGGTGTTGGGTTTTAATCCTTACTATATGCTAAAATCTAGCACCATCCTGAAATGAACACATTTATAGTACCCCTTGTATTTGGATTTATGAGATGATAAAATGAGGTCAGCAGATGTTAGATTATCTCCTTTTAAACATTTGTCATATCCTACCTGCATAAATTTCATGTACACTCAGCTTATTTCCTGTGCCAAAATGTGAATTCTTTGAAGGCAGATACTGTTTTCACATTTAGACCATGCATTAATTTCCTATTGCTGCTATAACAAATTGCCATAAACTTGGTGACTTTGGACAACACAGATAAAATATTCTACACTCATGGAGCTCAGAAGTCCAAAATGAGTCTCACTGGGTTGTCGGGCTTCAATGGGTTGTTGAGCTTCTTTTGAAGGCTCCAGAGGACAAATTATTTCCTTGTCTCTTCCAATTTTTAGAGGCTTCCCACATTTCTTGTCTATGGGCCTCTTCCATTCTCAAAGACGGAAATGCCCACTTGAGTCTTTCTCACATGATATCAATTTGATTCTCACTCTCTTGCCTATTGCTTCATTTATCAGGACCCTTGCAATTATAATGAGCTCCTCAGGATAATCTCACTATCCTAGTCAGGTAATAAGCAACCAACCTTAATTCCCCTTACATGTGTTAAAATCTATTCACATGTTCTGGAAATTAGGGTGCAGGTCATGGGGGGTGTCATTATTCTGTCTACTATAGATCTCAACAGCATTAACACTGTGCTCTGCATAAAACAGGCAATCCAGAAATATTTGACATAAATGTAATCTTTGACAAAATTTAGGATCACATATTCATCAAATCATGTAACACTCTAGCTTAGAATGGATCATTGGTGGCCAATTTGATCTTTTATTTGCTGATAAGGAAAGAGGGGAGATTTAAGGAAGTGGCACGATATATGACGTTTCATTAACAGCAAAAGCCAAATGCCATCCTTTTATTCTGGGTCCAAGGTTCTTACCTATATGTAGGAACCCTAATCAGAGCATGTTAGATGTTCAAGGCCAATTTGCCATATGCACGTGCAAAGGCAATGACATAGCAGTTGTACTGTATTCACTGTACAGGTGTATCTTACTATAACCCAAATAGTGATATCACTATTTGGCAAGAAGTCTCTTTTGTTTGAGTTGGTATAAAGATGTGTTGCTGACCAGCTGGTGCACAGCTGCTTTGTGAGGCTACTTTGAAGGACTGCTTTGTCTGATGGCTACTTGGTCTGCAATAAAGTCTCTCCTACATGCCTATGACTTCTCATGTCTTCTCTAATACCTGGCATCTGAGGACCTGTGCTTCCACAGTTGATGTAGTTGAGCAGAATCAAGGAGGAACTTGCTCCCACACTATATGTGGTCATTAATGAAGGTTGAGAAGAATGTGTAGTATCTCATTGTAGTTCATTAAATATTAATATCAAACTTTTAATTATTTGAAATTTTCTCAACATAGATAAATATATGCCTAACAAAAAAACAACAAGTTTAACTTGTAAATAAAGAATTTCACGTGACATGTAATATTCACCCTCTGCAGTAAGACTTTTTGATACTTCAACTAAACTAGTGTAGGATCTTTTTATACAGGATTTTAAGAATTATTGAAATTTTAAGAACATTTTAAATTAAAATAATCTGTGTAGACAATATTCACAAGGACTTTACACAAACATAACACCTTTTATATTTGCCAATAGACAGAGTAATTTTTCAGATGTCAGAAATAAAACAAAATTGAGTATTCTAAAGAAACACTAGAGCATCGTGTAAATAAAAGAGAACTAGACCATGATGTGAATCATAACTCAGCCACTTATCCATCATTTATAGACCTCTAAAATGGACAAGGAAAAAAATAAACAATAAAATGGACATGAAATCATCTGCTTCAAAGGGCTGTTATGCGTGTGAAGTGAAATCTTATAATGGAAACAGGAAAAGAGTGATTAGTTTGTGAAAGGCATTGATAGATTTCCAGTTCTCCCTTTTTTTTCCACATTTAAAGATGAGTAGTAGCTTATTACTCAAATTAGTGCAAGATATAGAGAATTTTAAAATGTAATTACAATTTTAAAAACACATATTTTCATTTTCTTGTCTAATAACTTTCAAATGGTAAAATAATACAGGATAATGGAATCAGACAAATCTGGATTTGAATCTTATTTCCCTCACTTGAGTAAATTTAGTTTCTGTCTTCTATCTCTCATTTGTAAAATTTCTCATAGAAGTTATTGTGAGGATTAAACAAAATAACCATGCATGGCCCTTAACCCTCTTAACACAAATGCCTGCTCATATTTTTATCCTCCATGACTGAGCTCTTCTCACTCCTCTTCTTTCCTATTCTTGTTGCCCTAATATATCTCCTTTCTCCTATATAATTCAGAGGGTTTCCCAAGGAATGGTTCTGCTTCTGATTGTTACTCCCTACAATCATACTGATGTTGAACACATGTTTTCCAAGCTCTAGTCATGTGATATTCCAGTCTCACTATCAACCAAATAAATTGGTAGGTTATATTTTTGGAGTGTCAGCCCAACTCCAGTCATCATCTCAGAGAATTTCTTCCTTAAGAATAAGCCTAGGTATATAACACTTACCCAAGTTGAAACTATAAGATTTACTTCTTGTGGAATTTGACATTGACATAAAGGGATACTATCAACTCTCTCATTGCTAAAAAGATTGGGAAGGTGAAATCCAGAACATTCAAGAGCAGAGCCAGCTGGTTTGTGAGGTATACGTGGTTATTGCTTATAATAATTGAGTGTACTTCAGCTACCTGAAATTGAAGGTGACTTTACTAAGACAATCATAAACCAAATATCCAAGTCTTATCAACCATGTCCCTTTACACTCTTTGAGGCCAATCATTTATTTCATTTATAAGCCTCTTGATTTCCTGTTTCTGTATTTTAGCAAACCTATTCTTTAATCATAGCTCTTTGTCAGGAATGTTCTTTTAAAATTCCACATCTCTCTGAATATAAATGTAGCCTCTTTTAAATTATCTCCATAGAATAATTTTAAGTAATAGAACATACCTTCTTCTAATAAGCCTCATAACCTGTGTTCTTCTTCTAATTTTTAATATTATTCTGACCTTTATTTTTACTTTTCCCCAATTGTTTTCACATATATCTTTATGAAACCATTTAATACTTTCTTGTTCTAAAAAGGAATACAAAAATAAATTATTTAATTATAGCCTCACATTCCTTAAGTTTTATCTGTCTTACGACTATAAACTCCTTGAACATATCAACTATATATTATTCGTTGTTTTATATTAGCTACTAGAGGCCCGCTGCATGAATTCATGCACGATGGGGTCCCTTGGCCCGGCAGGTGATCAGGGATGATCAAGGGAGTCTCGCCCAGTCCTAATTGGGGCTGACAGTGGGGAGGGACCACAGGAGGTTGGCTGTGGGAATGCACTGACCATCAGGGGTCAGTTCCTGTGTGGAGTGTCTGCCCCCTAGTGGTCAGTATGTGTAATAGCTAATAACTGGTCATCTGGTCATAATGGTTGCTTAGGCTTTTATATATATATATATATATATATATATATATATATATATAGCCAGAATAGTAATAAATATATATATATATATATATATATATATATATATATATATATATATATATATATATATATATAAGTGTGTGTGTGTATGTGTATATATATGTGTGTATATATATATATATACACACACACACACACACACACACACACTTTAATCAGCCCTGATTGCCAGCCAGGCCTAGGGACCCTACCTATGCACAAATTTCATGCACCGGGCCTCTAGAAGATATATTTTTAAAAGTTTGCTAGTTTACTCACTTAAATGATATTCATAAGAACCTTTATGCTTTTGAAATACAAATATAAATTAATAGAATTCATAACTAATATACATAACAGATCAATTTTCCCCTCTAAAGTTACTAGATTCAGGCATCAAATCATTTTAAACAAATTGATATTGTTATATTTTGACTTTCTAGCAAGGTCTCCTTCTTGGCATCTAAGAGACCACTTGCTAGTTCTTTTAAGAAATATGATAATGCTAATACAACTTCTCCCAAGCCTCTTTTCTCTATTTTTCATCTAGAACTTCTGTCTTAGAGGGAAATTACCTGATTATTATTAATATTGGTTGAATGAATGAAAAATGACAAAAATGGATTTATGCTTTGTTTCTTTTTCTGACAATGTTTTACGTTTCTACATCTTGAGCTCCTTTTGTCTTAGATGTCTATAGGTGATGGCATGATCATCTCTTGTCCGTTCTTTCCATTCCCCACCTTCCTATCTTATAGAGTACTTTGACTTATACGATTGCCTTCTTAAAAGGACAATATGATAGCTATTTTTATATCTAAAGAAAGCAAAATATATGAAAGTTGAAAAGTATTAAAAGTAACCTAAAAAGGTCTAAGACTTGTGGCATTATGTTTGTATAATTCTGATATGTGACTTTTTGTTTGAGAGCTATGTTCGTGCAATGAGAGAGCTTTTAACAAATTGCTCCAGTTATCTCTTTCCATGCAACAAAGTATCCCAAAACTTAGTGACTTTAAACCAATGACCATTTCAATATCTCTGGATGGGCAGTGGTAGGCCTGGCAGTTCTGCTCATTGTGGTGTTGCCTGAGTTCACTTGTCATTTCAAATGACAGCTGAGCTGGTTTTGGAGGTCCTGTATTTTAGGAGGCTCACTGAAAGGCTAGTCTCAGCACCAGATGTCTCTCCAGTGTGGCAGTACCAAGAACTTTGAAGTGTCTGAGATTTTACCCAACTTGTATGTAAGCAAGTTATTCTATCACACTTTAATTAATGCCCGTAGAAGACATGAAACTCTTAGATCACAGATAAATGACTATGACTCATAGCACAAGAGGCAGCATCAACAATCTGTGTCAGTTCTCCATGTCTTCAATTCCCATAGGACAAGGCAGGTAGGCCAAAGCACATAGTAAGTTGTGTTGTAGGTAAATATCTGAAATCAGGGATGTACTAGCTGTGATAAATATGAGATTGAAGACTATAGAAAAAAGGGTCAATGAACTTGAAAACAGAGTACAAACCACTATCTAATCTGAATAATCTTGCTGAATATAGAGAGAAAAAAAGGATAATATAGAACCTTAGTAACAAATAAATACTTTAAGTGATCAAAATTTCATGTATTGGATTTCCAGAAAAGGAGAGAAAGAATGAAGAACACAGGTCACACACACACACACACACACACACACACACACACACACACACTCTAAAAAAGAGACAATGACAAAATTAAAGCAAATGAAAGACAAAATGAAAATCCTTAAAAATAAAATCAAGATGAATTGCGTCTAGAAAAGTAGTATGATATATATTCTAAATGATGTCTGACTTCTTATAAAAAAAATCATATTGGCTTGAAGAAAATGGAATGACATCCCCGAAGTATTGAAGAAAATGTGCCATAAAATTTTGTAACCAGTGAAAATATCATTTCAAAATAAGAGTGAAATGAATATATTTCAGCAGAAAAAAGTTGAGAAATTCAGTTGGAAATTTAGACTTATGGAAACAACTTTAGAGCACTAACAATGGTAAATATATAGGTAAATAGACAATATTTCGGATCAAAGTAGTCTGTGATACATCAAGGAAGAATGTAATTTCAGCAACCATGAAAAATAATGCAAACAGATACAGCTAAAAAGAATAAAAATAAAAATACTAAAATGTATTAGATTATTTAAACAAATCCAAGAATGAGGAATAGAAGACAAAAGATAGGATTATTTGAAAAGCAAAAAGAATGGTTGTCATGAATCCAAACATGTAAATAACTAAATATTTATGTACAAAACACTCATTAAAAACAGATTTTCAAAATGTATTAAAAATAAGTTAAGACAATTAAAAGTTTTCTACAAGAGATATACATAGCTTAAATATACAGATAATAAGTAGGTTAAAAGTAGAGAATGAAAAAATGTGTGATTAAAACTATAAGCATAAGAAAGCTGAGGTGGCTTTATTAATATCAAATGGAAAGACAAAGTTTAGTGATTAGATGTATCAATGTAGGATCACCAATTGTAACACATGTACCACTCTGGTAAGTGATGTTGATAACAGAGGGGTCTATACATGTGTGAGGTCAGGGATGTGTGGAAAATATCTATACCAGTCTCTCAATTTTGCTATGAACCTAAAACTGCTCTGAAAAAAACTTTTAAGTTTAAAAAACTGTCAAAAATTAATTTGTATAGCAACTTCGCAAAGGAAGATAGTCAATAAGAACATGGAAAAGTACTCAATATTATTAGTAATCGGGATAATTTGAGTCACATTAAGATACATTTACACACACATTAAAATGGCTAAAATTTTACAAACTGAGAATTCAAATATTTGGCAGAGAAGTAGAACAAGCAGAATTTTCACATGCTGCTGGTAGAACTTTCAAATGGCACAACCACTTTGGAAAACAACTTGGCAGTTTCTCATAAAGCTAAATCTACACCAACTCTATGACCCAATAATTCCACTCTTGAAGATTCATATAAGAGAAATAAAAATATGTACACCAAAATATTTTATGCACATTTTATAGCAGTTTTGTTTGTAATAGCTAAAAGGTGGAAGCCACATAACTGGAAACATGAAAATGAACAAATTGTAGTATTTGTATATGATGAAGTACTATCCTGCAACAAGGATAAAGTACTGACTCATGCAATAACATGAATGATTCTCAATACAATGTTGAGTGAAATAAACCAGATGAAAAGGTACCCCTTTATGATTTCATTTATGTGACATTCAAGAAGAGATTAATCTAATTCATGATAACAGAAATCAGAAGTGTTGCCAAGAGAGGTGTAAGGGATTACTACAGGGAAGCAGTAATTATACCTTGATGAGATATTGGTTGTAAAGGTATATATGTATATATATATATGTGTGTGTGTGTGTGTGTGTGTATACTCTCATGAAATTGTACACTTAAGAATTGTGCATTTTAATATATTTATATTTTACCTAAAAATATACAATATATATATAGAATCCTAATATGCAAATAACCAAACAGCGGAACAACTGAACAACTGGTCGCTATGACATGTGCTAACCACAGTGGGTGTAGTAGCAGGCGGCAGAGCACGGAACATGGCAGGCATTGGCCGTGGCAGAATGGTGGAACAGGTGAGCGGGGGTGCCAGACCAAGGTGGGGTGCCGGTCGCTCTCATCAGGGAGAGCCCCTGGTGGTTACTGAAAATTCTTTGCTCCCCCCTGCCTCAGGCCCACCTGGCGCTCTCACCTGCTGCCGCTGCCAGCCCCGCTGCTGGCGCCGGCCCCAATCACACCCACAGCTGGCACCAGAGCTGCTGCTTATACCCGCTGCCGGCGCCTGGCACCAGTCCCAATCGCTCGGTGCCATCAGTGGGTGCGAGTGGCAGCTGCCAGCCCTGATCGCCCCTGAGGGCTTCTCCACCTCCCCCGGCTCCTGAGGGGCAATCAGGGCAGCAGTCACCGCTTGCATCCGCCGATGGCACTTGCCCCATTTGCACCCTCTGCTGCTGCCGGCCCCAATCACTCTGCACCGTCAGTGGGTGGGGGCGGCGGTGGCGGCGGGAGCAGGGCTGCTGGCAGAGAGAGGACTGGGGGGCCACGTTGGGAGGGGCTGAATGGGGGTGCAAAGGATGGGCCAAGACCAAGCCCTGTGCCCACCACAGCCCACAGTTCCCTTCAAGGTGCACGAATTCTTGCACTGGGCCCCTAGTTTAACAATAAGTTCCTTCCTTCCCACTGATTTGGAAATTTAGCATAAACACCCAAATAAAATATTAAGTCATTGAACATATTTTTACTACATGTAACTACCACCTTGAAACAAGTTATTTCTTGACTCACACTTTATCTAAATTCTTGTTATATAAAAAGTTATTTTAACAGGACTATTTTTAATATGTGCTGGCCATGAGGACAGCCAGTAGGAAGACCTTCATTCTTTCCTTTGCTACATATCCTATATAATAAAAGGCTAATATGCAAATCGAACAAACGGTGGAACAACCAGTCACTATGACACACACTGATCACCAGGGGGCAGACGCTCAATACAGGAGCTGCCCTCTGGTGGTCCAGTGTGCTCCCACAGGGGGAGTGCTGCTCAGCCAAAAGCCCTGAGCTGGGCTCATGGCTGGCAAGCCCTGCAGCAGTGGCGGGAGTCTCTCCCGGCTCCGTAGCAGAGCTAAGGATGTCTGACTGCCGGCTTAGGCTCGCTCCCCCAAAGGCATCCCCTGAGGGCTCCCGGCCTGCGAGAGGGCACAGGCCATTCCTAGGGACCCCAGACATATGCACATTAGGGGCGACCAGGCAGGCAGGCAGGTGAGTGGTTAGGAGCCAGTGGTCCTGGATTGTGAAAGGTCCTGGATTGCGAGAGGGATGTCCAACTGCTGGTTTAGGCCCGATCCGGCCGTCGGACATCCCCCAAGGGGTCCCAGATTGGAGAGGGTGCAGGCTGGGATGAGGGGGATCCCCCTCCCCCGTGCATGAATTTTGTGCACTGGGCCTCTAGTTTCAGAGAAATTCCCTGGAACTCTTTTTACAACTTCCAAATGCTGGCTCTTGCTAACATAACAGCAAAGCATAAATATATTCAACACAAATACATACTCATTTGAGACATGACTCGACATAAAAATGTTGCTTTATAAAAATTATTGTTATGTTAAGACTTTCTAACTTTTTCCACTATTTTTCCAAGAGACTTTTTAAGTACTTAAAACTTTGGGTGAGGGGAATGGGACATGACCCAGGACAGAATTATTTTCCTGTTGCAGAAGCTTCTGGCTTAAATGCTGCAAGAAAAAAGGCACCAGTTGTTCTGACTCATGCTGTACATTTTAAAGTCTATAGATTTAAATATAGAGCCATATCAACATTTGAAATTGTTTCTGTCCAATCAATATGTGTGATGCCAATCTCATTTAGGGAAGGCATTTTTATCTCTTAACTGTAGAAGTCATTCTCTTGGGCCATTGTATTCATTATACTGTTAAGGTTTTATTTTTAGATCTGAGTTTTCAGCAGAAGTCACAGGACTCTTAAAAGCTGATACTCCCTCAAAGCAATGCAAATAAAACACCTGCTTCACTTACGTATTTCTTAACAGATACGTTTATTGAGATATTATATAAATATAAACAAAATTCAGTGAGTTCATTCAACTTACTGAGAAGGGGATATTTATGTCTGTAAGTTATTGGGCTTTTAAGAAGACTTATAAATCTAGGAATGCCTAGATGCTTCTATACCAGTTTCACAGTTTAGAGACATACATTTATTTTTCAGCACCTTCCTTAGTATAAGCTCAGATAAAGAGAGTAAAATAGCTTGAGAATCTAAATTCTGAGGACAATAAAAGTTACCACATTTTCTTTGACTTCTAGAATAGTAAGTACTTGATTATCTTACATTCTACTCTTGTAAATAATTTCATTATGTTTGCTTTCAACATATATTAAGTAAAATGCAAAAGTCCCACTTCACCACAGACATGCACCAAAGAATAATGATCACTAGGATTTCTATATGTATATTTATAGATCTTTAATTTGTATATATTTGTTACCATTTTAAATAAAGTTTATATTTTAACCATTAAGATATTTCAACAGGCTTCAAAACTTTTCTGTCTTATGTCTTGACTTGGAAGTTCTTGCATTCTAATTTGCAAAAAAAAACGTTTTCCTATACATTTTTTTGTACTTCTATATTTTTGGTAAATTTTCCACATGTACATTTTTAATCCTACAAAAAATTGTTTTTATATGTTTTAAGTACAGGTAGACTACTTTGTAGACTAAGGTATAGCAGCATTTACTTAATTTTTATATTATTTTCCTGTAGATAAAATTATGAAAGGATAACAGATAGTTCAGGGCTATAGACAGTTATTTGTTAATAGAAATAGTATAAATTGGTTGATTATCTCCCCTTCTTCATATTTTCAGTATCACTGATATCTTATATAATTTATACAGCGCAATCTGAAGTGATCTTCATTACAATATGGCCCAACAATTGTTCATTTTCTGAATCTTATTCCATTTCTTCCCCTGTTGTATGGAGGAAAATGAAGATATTATTGTTATTTACAGGGACTTCAACAAGTTTGGGCATATGGCTATTTTGAAAAGAGATTTTAGGATATATGCGAATAAGGCAGAAAAATTCACAATTGTGATCTTAAGGTGATATGGTGTATATTATAAATTAACTAGAGGCCCGATGCACAAAGATTTGTGCAAGAATAGGCCTTCCTTCCCCTGGCTGCCGACACAGCCTTTGCTTGGGCCGGAGCCACCTTTCTGCTTTCACTCTGGCCAGAGCCGCCTTCCGCCTCTCACCTTGTCACGTCAATTTGCATATTCCCTCCTTATTGGCTGTGGAAGCCGCTATCTTTGTCATGGAGTTATGGTCAATTTGCATATTCAATCTTTATTAGATAGAATTGGTTTTCTAGTGCAGGTGTTAAATGAATTAATATTAAAACAAAATAGTATTAGCTACAATGATATAAAAATTTTTAACAGATGAAAGCTGCATTTTAAATTTTTTTCAAAAAAAAGAATTTATTATGAGTATAATTATTCATTATAAGCATTAAGTGGTTATTTTCATAGTCAAATATGGAATACATTTAAAACCAATAAGATGGAATTTATAAAAAATTAATTACATGTTGCAAACATGCACAAATTTGTGAGTACAAATGCAAGTTTCCTAAAAGTTTTACAAATTAAAACCAGTTTTTATCACTTTGTAAAGTTCAATTTTCTTAAACCATTTAAAAATTTTTATTTTGTCTTGGCTTTGCGGGGGCATTATAACTGCTTAATTACTAACTAGTTCCAGTTGAATCACCTGCCAACTTGATATTGGTAGTTTTCTAATTAAAACTGTGTAATTAAATTTGTAATAAAATATAATTAACCTTAATCTTAGGCCAAATTTTTACCTTCCACTTTGCTTGGAAGCCCTAATGACTTTAAATATTCATAAAAATTCTAAAAATTAATAAGAGTGAATTTTATTTTCCCTTAGTTACTTCATACTCTAAGAGTTTGCGATCTACTAAAAAGAATGCTATGGTTGTTTGTTTTGCTTTCCCTCTAAAATATTATCTGATCATCCTCCTTTGCCTCTAAGCTCCCAAAAGGCATACTTTCCTCAGTAAATTCTCCTTGAACCCAACACATTTATACAATAAAAGTTAAGATCCTCTCACCAGTAAGAAAATATAAGTGGGGTCCTTTGGGCAAAATGAGCAGCAGGCTCAGAAAAACAATGTTTTTAAGGTTACACTACCCACTTTAATTTGATGAAACCTCATCTATTTGTGCAACCTTTTCTCAATTGAAACAAAAATTAGGTACTGATAAGGAACCATTTTGAGATACCTCTGTGTCTTTTTGCAAAGTGAAAAAAATCTCATAACATTAAGAATGAATTTATTAATCTTGATAGTTAATATTTATAAAACTATATTTAATATTTGTATAATACTGATACTTTAAAAATGTTTAAATTCCATTTGCCTATCAAAAATACAAGAGCTTAAACAAACTGACAGTACTAGATATAATCAATAAAGAACAGATAAAGAATACTGTGATCAAAGAAGAAAGGACAACATATCTAAATAATTTAAGAAAAACTTTTACTGAAGTATTTTAAATAGTTAAAAATCCACAAGGATGAGTGTATTTTATATTTCAAGTTTTACATTGGTAACTAAAACAGAGTTCAAAGACTTCTTATGAACAGGCCTATGTCATGGCTTTCTCACATGAACCCTGATGAAGTCGTGGCTCCCTGAAGAATGCTAAATAAGCTCTCTAATGACATGGATACAAAATAGATGTTTCATAGCAGAAATGCTACTCCATACTGCGTGAGGTGGTCTCCAAACTTTACGCAGCATATCATCTATTATTCTAAGTCTAACAGTGCTTGACCAATGTGGAAAATAAGCATGAAGAGTCCTTGGCCGGATGGCTCAATTGGTTGGAGCATCACCCATACACCAAAAAGATTGCAGGCTAGATTGCAGGTCAGGGCACATACCTACAATGCAGGTTTGATCCCTAACTGATTTTTGTTTCTCACATCTCTCTCTCTCTCTCTGCCCCTTTCCATTCTCTCTAAAAATCAATAAAAATAAGACATATCCTTGAGTGAGGATTAAAAAAAAAATTTTAAAGCATCATGAGGAGTCATGCAGAATGTCTCAGGCTTCTTACTTCTGAGCCTTTACGAGTTTACGTGCTTGTACCTTTGCTTTATCAGTGAGATCACTAATCATTCTGAGTTCATTTTAACAATCCAAATCTCTCTTAATTCATCCTCAACAAATACTTGTTGAAATAATAATTTTTAATCCCTCCTTCTCCCTTGAATGTCAAGTTACTCAATAAATATTTATTTGCCCTAGATTCATACTCATATATTCCCCCTCTTATTCATACATCTACCATGAGGAATTTAAGCTAAAATGTTCTGCTGAATTTCAGTCATGTCCTTCGTTTTGATCTACTAATTTGATCTAGTTATTGATGGGGCCACCCCAAAATATGCCAAAGTGGCATATTAACTATTTTGAATTAAAGTTACTTGAGAAACAGCCAATACAAGAAGACACTCTGATCCTCCTTTGTGTCCTCCTTAAAGCAAAAATTAAATCTCCCCAAGCAAAGGGCCCTTCCTCCTGCACCTGGGGGTAGAGACATTCTTGTTGCCAGTGAGAGGAAATTCAGGACTAAGAAGGCTGTGGAAACAAACCTTACTTTCTTCACTATGAGTACCCAAACCCAAGTTTTTCTTGTCAGTTCTTCACAAATTTATTATTTGTATAAAAGGTATATAAACAGCCTGCTTTGATCACTTCTTAGGTCTCATATCTATGAGGCCTCCATACATAAAATTAAATTTGTTTTGTTTTTCTCCTATTAATGTCTTGTATTTAACTTACTTATTAGACCAGCCAAAAAAAAACAAAGTGGGTAGGGGAAATTTTCCCATCCCAGATACTATCAAAAAAGAAGACTAGATTAGTCTCAGATATCTTGTTCAGTTCTGAATATCTAAATAAAAATTTTGATGATGGATTTAACAAAATGTCAAAAATATCAGTCTATTCCTAACCCTATTAAATATAAACATTCTTATCATATCAAAATGCTAAAAGTATCAACATTTTACCATTTGAATATACTTGACAATGATAGCATATAAAATGATATTATAATTAACGCACAAAAAAATTAAGCAACTTATAAAATGTTAATGTATTAGAAAATCATGATGAGAAAGTTTTCAAAAAGTTGAAAGAGTGAACCAGCACACTACACAAAGGATTAAATTATTGCTGCTATGAATATATTTTACAAATTATTTTTTTAAATGTCATAAAATTTGACTTAACTGATACATGATCCAGCAGGAAAGGAGGGAATCAGCCTAAATACAAGGAAACCTATAACAAGCTGCCTTGTCCAGGGACTCACAGGAATATCAGAAATCAACAAAAACCATAAGCTTATTCTCATTAAAAATATAAGACATAAAGTGGACATCCCATGCACAATCCTATGTGCACTAGGAATATACTATTATTTTATTTTACTACTTTATTATAAACATTAAATAATACTTATGATGGTAAGATATGTACACATATAATACCTTAATAAAAAAGTGAAAAAAAAATTAAAAAGATTAAATAATAATAATACTTATGAGTAATTATTTGAAAAAAAATGTTTTTTTTCATGATCAAATTGTAGCCTCTTTTTGATGACTTTGGTTTAAGACTATCTTCAAATAATTATTGGCTAAATATACAAATGACAGCTATTATTGGTTTTACAAGGCTGAAGAATAGCAAATTCACTGTACTTTTCCAATTCTATAATTCTGTGTGTTGTCCCAACATAACTTTTCCAGTGAATAATTTCTAAAGAATGTCTGAATTCTTTTACCCCTGGGTAACTTAAAAATATCTACAGTCTTATCTCTGCCTAGTGGGTTATTGAAATCAATATATTCTTGACTTAATAAAAGGTGAATGAATGAATGAATGAATGAATGTAACATAAATGAATATTAAATCCTCAATAAGAGTTAAAGAATGAAAAGGGGAAAAGGAGAACACAGACTATCCTAGACAATGTACTTAATTCAACCATAAGTTAATATATTAGGTATGTTCCTGAATGGGTTTACCTGTCCTTAGAGTAAAAAAATATGGAAATCATGGGGCAAAATACAAGTGAGATCTGTTCAGTCCAATCTTGAACTCTTTCTAGATAGTGGAATTACATATTTTAATATGTTAATTGTGGGAGTGTTTAATATACTAGGAGTATTCTAGTGGTATTAAAATAATTATTGGGTTCCATCAAATTGTAATTGCAGTACATTATTTAGACATTTTTCTAGTGCATATCCTAGCACTGTGGGTATTGTTGTAAGGGTCTGCCCTGTGCATTGTATGACATTTGGCAGCAAATCTAGCCTCCTCCCTCTTGGAGTCAGTAGTACTAAAAATAAATACTGAGAGTCATTAAGTATTGTTGCAGCTTATATTCTAATGAGAATGATAAAAAATAAATAGAAATCAAGTAACTACTATGGTTTTAAAATTGGAAGGTATCACAATCATAAAGCACAGTAAATAGATAAAATGTGAGTGATGGAAGAAGCAGGAATGGAGATAGCTAGAATATTATTTTCAGGAGAACACAAAATTGCTGAATAATGTTTTATGTCACCCATCCTTTCTCGCTGGCCTTATTTTCCTTTATACAATTACCTTGGTGCTAAGTTAAACAGTAAGGAGTCTAAAGAATAAAAAAAACACAGCAAAGACAAAATATTGTTTACTAAACACACACACTTCCTAGCCTTCAGGCTATCTTTTGGTGAATTTTGCTTAGAGTAGGCTTGATTTCATAAACACTGAAAAATAATTGAATTTAATCTACATGGTTGCCTGTATAGATTAACACATCAAGTTCTTATTTGGAAAGATTACTTCTATTTAAACTTTTAAAGTCAGAAACACTCAAAAATTACTTTATCGACCATAAACAGAGTGAAAGTTGAAAAGCAATGTTATCTAAAAACCTAGGTCAAAAAACAGTTAAGACAAGGGTGAGGTAAATATAAAAACACTCAGGGCAAAATAGTCTACTTCATGTAATTGTTGTTGATCAAAGTCCACATAGTAATAGATATGGATCTGGAAAACCTTTTATGACTTAGCTCAACCTGCATTGTGATTTAGAAACAGGTAATTCATGAGATTAAGGTGCCCTTTATATAACGTCAAGAAGCAGTCAACCTAAAATCTAATCAATGCAAAATAAGCCATAAATTTTAAAAAGTTATGCAAGTATATTGAAACAAAGAATGGCTGAGGCTGTGAAGATGAGTACAAATGGACAATGGTCATCAAGGAGCCTGTAGGAGATGTGTTGGAGGGGAAGGATGTGTTAGTGTTTCCCTCACTGGGGTACTTTATCCCAGAGATTCATACTTCCATGTGCACTGATCCTTTGTACATACTTTACTTAATTACTTACATCTAGGATATATTGGACTGATGGTTAATTGCACATAATTTAATTAATTGCTTTGTTTTAACTTCAACTATTTTTTTCCTTGGCATAAAAGTTGCAAAAATAATTTAATAAATAAAGACATAATTAACTTTCAAGGGGGAAAGTCTGAGAACAAAGAAACTACCCTGCCTATTCCACCACTAAGGAGGCTGAAAGAAACGGTTGCTTAGGAAATGCAAAATCTGGAGTTTCTTCAGAATTGCTGAGTCTGGCCTTTAAAACAAAGTATTCTAGAACTATGGTTTTAAGAGCTAATTATTACTTAATTAAAATTAATTCCAAGTATATGTAGCACAAATATATTATATGTTAATATTAGTTAAAAGATTAAATTTAAAAATAAATTACCAGGCAAGTTTTGATATTAAGGAGATTTGTTAATATTTTTATTATTCTACCTTTGTTTGTCTTCATGAATACATGATATCATTTATTTCTCCCTTTTAAAAAGCCTCTTGCCTTCTTTCTCTCTGTATGTATTCATATTCATAACTGTATTTCCTTCTATGATTACATTTTTCTTAAGAGCTTTTGAAAATATTGCAGGTAATCCAGTAAAAGGATGCATCTTTATGAACTAAAATAATTAAAGCGACGCCCTAACCGGTTTTGCTCAGTGGATGGAGCGTAGGCCTGTGGACTCAAGGGTCCCAGGTTTGATTCTGGTCAAGGGCATGTACCTTGGTTGGGGGCACATACCCAGTGGGGAGAGTGCAGGAGGCAGCTGGTCGATGTTTCTCTCTCATCGATGCTTCTAAATTTCTGTCCCTCTCCCTTCTTCTCTGTAAAAAATCAATAAAATATATTTTAAAAAATAAAAATAAAATAAAATAATTAAAGCGACATTAGTATGCTATATTATGAAAAATAGTTCTTCTAACTATATCTAAAATTCAGAAAGTAAGATCATACTTGAGAACTAAAGTATCATTTTTAAAATTTTAAAAATAAGTATATAATTTATACTGTGTCTTCTAGGTATTATTAAAGAAATAATATTTTATCATATCACATAAATCTTAGTTAAATATAACTAACTATAGATTTTTGAAAAAATTAAAAAAAGAATTATCTATTGGTAGTTCGTTAAATTTGGTATCCTGAATAACTGCATTACCACATATTCTTTATGAAGTTCTAAATTTAAAAAATCAGAACTAAAGAAAATCAATTATTAAAATGTTTAATTGTTAACAAGGCACTTTAGGGAGACTAGTAGCACTGAACATCAATTAGCATTTTTATATGCTAATGTTTTCTGATTCTTCTATAATTTTGTTTCTTTAGGTTCCAGACAAATAGGAGGCTACTAACAGCAATTGAAAAATGACATGCAAGGTATTTTACTTTTAAAATAATATTAGCCACAGTTTTCCTAAAAAGGGGGGAGGGACTTCATTAACAATGCTACAATAGAACAGGAGGAGAGGTTAAGGTTAATAGGAAGCAAGGATTTTTCTTATTTAACAAATGAAAGACATGTCATCCTGGTTCAAACTGTCATTTTTTATTGCACTCCTGTATATCATTTTTGGAAACTTCTAAAATGTCTTTCTTTTCTAACATATTCTGGCTGACTTTCAGCATCTTTTATTTTTATGCTATGTCACGTGACTTTTTGTTAAGAGACACTTCAGGATATTTTTCATAAAACATGTTCACTTTAGAGCCTCAGGTTTATTTTATTTTTTTACACTAATGTGGCATTATCTTTGCTTTCTTACAAGAACAAAAATGTCTCCAAAGAGTAAAGCTTCCCAAGGTCATTGGCCTGTGTCTTTCTGACTCCACAACCAGGTATTCATTTTTCTTAGTTTTTGTCAATGCGCCGTGATATCCTTCACATCTGTCTGTACCTTTGCTTTTATTAGCAGAAAATACAGCTATAGCTCCAGTGTCATGTGTACTATAAAGACAGGATTTTCAAGAGAGTTGACAACTCTCATATTTCCCGAAGTATTCTCAATGTAACACAGAAACAGTTTATTACTGTTAAGTAGTGACTGTCTCTCCAGCTTGAATAATGAAGTTCTCTAGGTCAATATTTTATACAATGATACATTTAAGGAAGCATTGCTCTTCAGCTTGGCACTAAAACAATGGCTGTCATAACACAGATCTATGTATTATCAATCTCACATGCCACCATAATCAATCTAATTCCTGGGGCAGGGACACCGTAATACATTATTGAGTTAAACCAGGAATCATCTTCTACCAAAATGTTTATAAAGGAGCATAATAAGATTATTTACAGAGATGAGCTCTATATTGCGGAATAAATTTAACCTTCTGCAAAGAGTGCTCACAGCTGCAGGTGATTTACCTGTGTTACTAGGAAAGGCCTATCAGGCATGAAAGCCTCCAGCCTGAGCTACACAAAGCCACTTAGAGGGGTGAGACAGGAGAGAGAGGGGCAGGTATGCATCGAAAAGTCTGGCTCTTGAATCCAATGACTATAACACACACACACTCACATGCACACACACAGAACTCAAACAGCATGGCACATGTTTTACAGAATCATTAAAAATCAAAATCTTGCCCATCTTTCTTTTGAATATTTCATGACAAGAGACCATTTCTAAGGGAGTAATGTTTCCTTGCTGGTCAGATAACAGAGGGTTTTTAGCATGGAATAAATTCACAAACTTTTCTCAGGAAAGAATTTAGACCATTTTCAGTCTAAAGAAGCCAAAGCATCTGCATTGATCTGCTTGGCAGCAAAATAGCAAGTCCCTTTGAAGCTTAAGATTTTACCAACACCTGTTAAGACTCTGCCTGCCCTCAATTCTATTTTATATCTGGCAGTATCACAAGTGCACTCCAATTGAAGATGATTCCATAGAATAAAGAAAATGTACCTTGGCCTGATATGCACAATTATTATTTTTTTCTTTCTCATGATTTTCTTCTTCACATATGCTCTGCTCCTGTTGCTTAGGACTTTGGAAAAACTCACTGGAGTCAGTCTTTCCTGCTCTATGGTTGGCCAGTAAAATCATTTCAATGGGAAAATCCTTTTGCTTTAGGTTTTGTCCTGCATTTTCCACTGAAGCTTTATGCATTATCAAGCTGAGTCATTATATATATATATATACTAGAGGCCCGGTGCATGAAATTCATGCACGGGTAGGGTCCCTAGGCCTGGCTGGCAATCAGGGTTGATCTGTGGGGAGACCAGTAGGGTGATCGGGGGGGCCCCGGCTGGCACCCGCTTTGGCCTACCTGGTACTGCCCGCTCACTGGCCCTACCCGCTACCACCACCAGTTGCCTCCCTCTGCAGGGTGACTGGTGGGTTAACCAGGGGGGCCTCCTGCTGGCACCCGCCTTGGCTGGCCTGGAGCCTGCGGGCTGGGGGCAGCTCCTGCATTGAGTGTCTGCCCCATGGTGGTCAGCGCATGTCATAACAACCAGTCATTCCACCAGTTGTTCCACCGTTCGGTCAATTTGCATATTAGTCTTTTATTATATAGGATATCAATTGGGTCAAAACCCAGTATCAATATATATATCAAGTTTGATTGGCACCTCTTAACAAAGCACAATAATTCCCTCATCATTTCTCATCATTCTTTTCTCATGCTGCAGACTGCACTGTACCAAGATGGGTGCACCTATAAATATTCTACCCTACAGGTTTTTCTTTAATATGACAGTGATGCATCTCTATCAAGAGATGGAATTCCTATCTTTCCTCTTGAACTTGGGTGCATCTTTGTCACCGCCTTAAATAGAATTTGGTGAAAGTAGCTCTCTGTGACTTTCGTGGTTATATTAGAAAAGATTAAATGACTTATATATGGTTCTCTTTTATCTGTCTCTCTGTTTGAACCCAGCCATAATGTGAGGAAGGCCACATGGATTAAAGTTTTCCAGGTATAATTCTAGCTAAGACCCCAGCCAATAGCCAGGATCAACCAAACATGTGAGTGATGTGCCTTCAGATTATTCCAGCACTCAACTTTCAATGTTTCCCATTAAAACCTAAAATGTCATAAAAGAGACAAGCCATGGTCACTATTCCCTCCCTGTACACAATTTTAGCATGCAGAAACCATAAGAGATAATAAGTTACTTTGTTTTTAACCACTAAATTTTGGGTGGTTTGTTATCCAGCGATAGATAATATAGTCCACCATAGCTTTTAATCTCTTATCTCAAAATCAGTCAGGTACTTTAATTAGAGTCTACAAAATCATGTCTGCAAACTGTTACAGCAGGCTCTATATGCGATGTCTTTCTCTCAACCATGGAATGTTGTCCCCTGCCAAAAGCCCTTCTCAGGAGTGATGATCTCAATGTCAAAAGAAACTGACTCTTATTCCTGTATTTTCCCATTGCAATGTCTGCAGAAATCTTAATGAAGTAATTATGTGCTTCAAATATATTGGTTTGGGACCTGAGAAAATAAATGTGTGCCACAGATGGCTCCAGGATGATCTTGTCTATAATAATGCCATGGGCCAAGTGACCTTGCCCAGAGCATGATATGTAACTCGCCAGAGCAGAGGCCGGAGGATTCTGTGAATTCCTAAGGACATCTTTCTGTCCCACCTGCTCCAGACACCCGAAGCCTGAATGCAACTGTCACACGTTGTGCACTGTCAAATACACATACCATTCAAATCCAAATCCAAAAGTGGTTCTTTGACTCAAGACTTCCTTCAGAGAACCAAATAACTGAACTGATGCTAGGAAATGAGAGTGATACTGCTATATAGTTAATTCTGACGTCATTGTATTCAAGATTTACAAATGCCTTAAAGTTATGATTTTCAGTTCTTTCAGTCACAGAATTATTTCTTTGAACAGAATCTCAGAATGGTGAGGTCCACATAAAAAATGAATAGCTCAGGTTGGAAGCGGGAACCCAGAGCTGAGTTGCTCTCCCCATCTCTATTCCCCTCCTCATATCCCACCACTGAACTGCTGCAGAAACCCCACTGACAGAGGGGAGCATAGTTACTAAACTAATGCTATAATTCTGTAGTTCCTCTTTGATATAAAACTAATTAAAAGTTACCCTTAGTTTATTATGGCTGGATAATATTGTCTACAGGACCTAGATGAAATTTCTCCAATTGTCTTCAGAGTCTGCCCATTTTGTGAGTGTGCATTTTAAACATAGGCATAAACTGAAGAACTCACATGCTAATACAAAGGACCTTGTCGTTAGTTTCATAGAACTCTGTTTCATTCTGTAATTTTGCAAAGTACAAAATTTAAAGTCAAAGTTATCTGAACAGCAAAGAATGTTTTGCTTTCCCCATCAACAAGCTCTACAAAAATTGCCTGCTGATTATTAATTATTACTGGAGAAAGTATTTGATCCCATGTATATATTGCTCCCAATTCCGTGTCCCAATATTCTGTAGTTTTCTCAAGTTCTATCAATTTAATTTCCTCATATTACCACCTCCTTCTCACTCCTACACAAACTGATATAATCTAATCATTCATTATCTCATACCCAGTCTTTTAAATCCCAACTTTCTTTCTAAATATTGATGCCAGAATAATTTCTAAAATCATTAGTACCCTAACCTGCCCAGATATTTCCACTAACACCCCCCCACCTCCATTATATAAATATCTTTGCTTGACTGACTGGTCAAGTTTACCAATCTCTGTTATCTAAGTGAGGTTTTTATTATGATTCTTCACAAACTCTACACACCAAACAAAACTAATATCGCCTAATTCATCTAAGATGATTTAGGATGCTTAGAGGAACTCATTTCATAAAAAATAAATAAAAGTAACAGAATGAAGAAGGCCGGGTGAGAAAAAAACACACACATAAGAGTAGCAAAATAAAATTAGTAATTTTATTAAATAAAAAAATATAATATGAAGTCTAATGAATTTTCCCTGAGATTCCCCCAAATCAAAATAAAAATGGAAATAGGACAGTGTTGATATTCATAGTATCCCTAAAAATAGACCTGAATAGTATATATTAAAAATAGGCCTGTATTTAGGAGATTATACACTGACTGGCCAGATTATTATGATCTCTGAATGCATAATTATCTGGCCACTCAGTGTATATCCTATATAATAATCCTATATAATAAAAGGCTAATATGCAAATTGTCCCCTCAACCAGGAGTTCGACCAGCAGGCAGGCCAGACCCCACCCATGCACAAATTCATGCACTGGGCCTCTAATATATATACTAAGTGGCCAGATTATTATGCATTCAGAGATCATAATAATCTGGCCACTCAGTGTATATACCCATTTCCTGTTTCACTGTCTTCTAGGAATATGGCGATTATTTCATGGTTACAATACAAGTAGTTTTAGCAGTTGCATAAAATGCTATTTATTATATACCCAGCAGTGTATTTATGTTATTTATTAATCACACCAACCCAGGGGATATATCCAGCTTCTATTATCTTTAATAGCTAAAGGGGCTTAAACTGAGAAAATTTAGTCAACATGTCCCAAGGACCCAGAGCTGTGTAGTGGTGCTAAAACACCAAGCTAAGCAGTCTGGCTCCAGAGCCAGAATTCTTAACCATTATTCCAAATTAAAAGGTTCTCATGGGTGTCCTCTGAAACATTGGACAAGTGAACCATACACCCAGCCCTTCCAGCTCCCCCACAGAGCATGTGGTGGGGACACAGAAGGATGCTGTATGGACTGGTGCATGCCTCAGGTCTGTGTCCACATTACCTTCTCATTTGCCACTCACTCTTTTAAGCCGGGTTTTGGGCCGATTCCTGTGTCTGAACATTTTTGCTAAACCTGGTGAACTGTTGTGAATTGTTGGGGAGATGGTTTGTTCTGACCTGCCCATGTCACCCTACCTCCATGCTCTACTCTGTTAATTACCTTGATTCCAGTGGTGCCTTGAGCTCTGATAAGAGATGCTCCTACAGGCATCATCAGCCATTACCAACAATCCTGCCCTGGCATTACCTTAGCCTCTCTTTCTCCATCTTTCTCCCAAGCCTGCCACTACACCTGCCTCACCAGGTCCCTCAAACATATGTACACCTGTGGAGATCTCTGAAGGTGAGAAGTGGGCTGTTTCCCCTTGCCCTCAATACCCATCCCATATTATCTTTAAGAAAAATAAAAGTTTTCAAATAAACCCGAATGCTGTCATCTTGAGTTTGGCGATCACACTAAGGACAAAGCCAAATTTTGGTCACCTTTCTATGTGGAAGGAAAAGAAGAAATCACCAATTTTTATAAAACTTCTAAATATGTGATAATTCACAAATGCCCCATTTCCATGCTCTATACCCAAGCCCTTAAGGACACAAAAGTATTGAAGCCCTTGAGATATTTTCACCCATTCTCGTTTTCATATCTATGCATTTCAATTTGTTCAGATTCTGACCTCCTACATGAATTGTAACTAAGCTCCATGATATCTGAAATAGAGCCACTGCGTGTGGACAGGCTTCGTGTTTTAACAATTTTTGTAGGTTTTCTCCATGTAGATTTGATATGAACATGCAGTGAGGAGGCATGCAAGATGTGGGTACTTAAATTAAGACATGCAAAAGGAAAGCACTATAAAGCATGTATGTTTGTATTAAAGTAATAATACTGTGTAGTGTTATATGTAAGATAATTATCTTGCTGAGAATTTGCTAGGATGCTCAATTTCTGGGTTTAGTGTCAGAAGCTCAAGAGTGAAGCTCTGGGGAAGGCTTAATCCCTGAAAAAACAACACCACTGAACTAACATCCTCTTCCCCAGCTTTAGTTTTATAGGTGTGTTTCCACAAAAGGATGTAGTAATTGCTTCTGAGGAAGGGTTATTTTCACTTAGAAAAGCTATATTAATATGAGAATTGTACTTAATGAGAATGTAATGCGAGTGAGGTAATAAAAATATACTGAGAGGAAAAATGAATACTAAATATTATAAAATGTGACTGATGATAACCTCTAAACATTCTCTGACAAGTACTTTTAAACAGTTACTATTCCCTGAGATATCCAATATAAATTAATATATTTCATATAAAGTATTTATAAAATAAAATATGCAAAATATCTAGAAATAGATAAAGAAATCTTACTTTAATTCAGAGACCTCATTAAGAACATAATATTGTGATATAATAGACACAGTTAAATGTCATTATCAAAAAGTTTCAGGTATATCAGTCAGGCTATGCTCGCTGGTGTATGCTGTAGTTAAAACATCTCCAAGTCACAGTGGCATATCATAATAAGTTTATACATTCCACTGTGGGTCCAGGCGGCTCTCTCCCAGGTGCATCTGGCATTCCAGGCTGCTCTAAACGAAAGGCATCTCCCCTAACAACAGACACTTTCACAATTACCTCAGCCAAACATGGAGAATGGCCCAAATCACACCATATCACATCAAATTTCATTGGCTAAAGCAAACCACATGACCACAAATAACTCTCAGAAGGTAGAGAAGTACAATTATTTTGGTCTAGAAAGTTATTAGTGAATAGTCATCAAGTCAACTAGATTTCCATAACCAATGACCAATGCACTTAATTGGCAAAGTCAAATTGTAATCAGGTCACTTTGAGAATGTAGGATGAGAACAAGGGTGGTTAGATGATTTTCCTCTCTTATGCCATCAAGTAATTATGTTTATGCTAGTATACAGGAAACATTCCAAATACTAACATAATATCTGAGTTTATAAACAACTTCTAAAAAATGTTAAATGAAAAAGGTTTGCCAATCAAAATATATTATCTGAGAACCCATAAGGAAATTAGCAATACTTGGAACATGAACAAAGCCAAAATATAAGCTATTATCAGATATAAGTATAATAGTAGGCACATATTATATAGTGAATAAAAATTGAGTGACCAAGAAATGAAAAAAATCAAACTAAGTCCTTCATTTTAACAAAATGTTATATAATGAAAAGAAACTCCCACAACAGTGTGTCAAATAAAGTTTAAAAATTTGAATTGCACCCTGGCTGGTGTGGCTCCGTTGGTTGGAGCATCATCCTGTACACTGATAGGTTGTGGGTTCCATTCCCAGTCAGGGCACATATCTGGGTTATGGGATCAATCCCCAGTTGGATGCATAGGGAAGGCAACTGATCGATTTTTCTCTCTCACGTTGATGTTTCTCTCTCTCCTTCTTCCTTTCTCTCTTTTTAAAATCAATTGAAAGAATATATCCTCAGGTGAGGATTTGAAAAACAAGTTGAATTGCATAACATGCAGAGTTGCTTAATATCAAGGTTATTGAAATGAGTCAGCACAACTAACTATCGCAGAGTTTGCAGGGTAAACTTGTGCCCTCTATGTCTGTTCTGATCCAGCTACAACTTTGTGGTACCTTGAAGTTGTCAATTTTAATTTAAATATTCATGGGGGTGGATCAAGTATGTGGCTATGTGATTTCTAGCACAGTGGCCATCATTTAAGTACATCTTACAGACAGTAGATGAACTTTTTTTTAATTTTTTTTTAGTTACAATTGACATTCAATATTTTTTTACATTAGTTTCAGGCAGATAAAGACAAATGTCATATGATTTCATTTCTATGCAAAACCTAAAGAACAAACTAAAGAACAAACAAAACAGAAACAGATTCATAGATACAAAGAAGTAGATTGACATTTTCTAGGGACATGGAGTTTTGGTCAAGAGAACACTATGTGCTTTTTTTCCCCCTTCAGCTGCCTTCTGTATCCCTATCTGGCCTCATTCTCCATGTGCTCCTTTCCCACATCCAACAGTTAAAAATGTAGCCTACTCTGATTTAGAAACAGGGCTGTATGGATAATACAAGCCTGAAGAAAAATCACATAATATCTATCTTAATTTCCAATGTTGCCAGGTTGGCTGTACTTTTTAAAAATCTAAGCAACTCTGAAAGTTATAAAGTAAAAGAAAAATGGCCTCTCTCTTGCCCGGCCAGTGTGGCTCAGTGGTTGAATGTCGACCTATGAACCAGGAGGTCACAGTTTGATTCCTGGTCAGGGCACATGCCCAGGTTTTGAGCTGTATCCCCAGTAGGGGGCATGCAGGAGGCAACCAATCAATGATTCTCATCATTGAGGTTTCTGTCTATCTCTCCTTCTTCCTTCCTCTCTGAAATAAAAAAAAAAAAATGTGCTCTTTTCTGCACCCTTATTTCATTCCCCAAACAAAACACTCCATTCTTGAAATTCAGATATGGGGCATAGAGGGTTTCAATGTGCCATTCAAAGTCATAATGGTTTTTAACAAATGTATTAGGAGAACAATAGAGAAACTGTTACCTTTGTGTATGTAGTATAGTACTAAAGTAGGTAGATATTTTGCTATAATTTTTGCAGCTATAAAATATAAAAACTAGTAAATAAGCACAAAATAAAAGTAACATTTGAAAAATATGGTATTAAAATTAGTGATAATTACCATCAATTCAGAATGAAACTACCTTAATAAAATACATTTGGATTTCCACTTTATGTTGTGAAATAAATAAACAATTGTCAAATATTTATCATACTTTGAATTTTAATATATTTTAACCTGACGAAGCTTTTGCTACCAAATCTCACTAGAATGCTATCAACTTACTCAATGGGACTTAATCATTAATAATTTTTAATATCCAAAGTTGGACAACAGCCATTGGAGTTTCCAGAGAATTAGTCCCAATAGCTCAACCAGTGACACTATAACTAGCTTTAAACAATTACTGCAGTTTTAGAAACCACAGGCATTTTATTTGATTTTTCTCCTAGCTAATTAATTTAGTTCTAATAGTTTGTCCTGGCCTTTGTTCAAAAGACCTAATTCAGTAACTTAGTATTAAAACTCAATTCCTCTTTTCTTGTCCACTCTGCATTATTGATTCTATATTGCAAAAAGATTAATCCCACAACCCAAATACAGTCATGTCATTTCACCACTAAAATGATTTCATTGGTTACCCTTCATAGAGAGAATGAGATCCATTTTGCTCATCATTATCTATAATGTGCCCTTTGCCTCCTCACCAACTTCATCTAGTTCCACTCTCCCATCTGTTCACTAGGCTCTAGCCACACTGATAAGTTTTCAGAGAAAATATATGGGAAACACCAACATACTCTACTGCATTGAAGAGATATTTTCTAAATAGTACTCCCGTGACTAGATATAGCTCTTGTCACTTCAAAAGCTACATATCTTATTCACCGTTTACTACTTGAAGAATCAGCAGCAACTTAATACTATGCATTACAGCGTCATATATTTTAGTCATTTTTATGGTTATTTCTGGGGGCATCTGCCATAATGTTTAAGTGTAAAAGGTTTCAGTTTCTGTCCTAAAGCTTATACTATAAGTGTATGTATGCATCCGTTTAATAACAAGACGGAATTCAGATTTTTGATTTCTGAGATTATATGCTTTTAAATTTAGAGTTCACAGATATAAGGCTCTATAGTTAGAATTAATTTGAGCTGCATGAAACTAGAAGTCTATACCATAATTTTGTAATTATTCATATATATTACCCTTAATTATTTAAACCAATTTACCTGCTAAATCTATATCCTTTTAATAATGTGCTTTATACTTAAAAAAAAAAAAAAAGCTATAACCCAGAAAGATTCTTAGCTATTACTCTGGCTTCTCCTCAGGGCCACGAGAGATTTAATGTGTCAGTCTAGCTCTTGTAAATGCCCTAGCTACAACTCTTTTTATTATGTTCTCATATCATCTTCTCATGTCAAGGGTCTTCACTCACTTGGAGCATACTTTTGGGCTTAGGCAGAGACTCTACAGACTCAGCATATTTCTGAATTGTGTCTTTGAGACCTATTACTGGGAGACACTTGAATAACTGACACAAAACAGATATTAGATGACACACAAAGGATTTGATGAACTGGTTTGATATCCTCTCAAGAAAAATTTAAAAATCAGAATTCAAACTCTACTTGTAAGTAACTGGATTAGAGAAATATATATTCTTTTTAGTGCTTATGCTATTTTAAATCTTTGATTTCAAGAGATCTTGATAAAACCAGAGTTGTACCATTTCTAACATGATTCAAATCTGTTTATGACATAATTGTACGTACAGAAAATAGGAAGGAATTCTTTAAAAGCAAAAGAGCAAACCACTGTCTGGGAGAAATATTTTCCATTACTTATATCAGACAAGATGATGTGTATCTAGACCTGCACTGTACCTTTTGCTACTAGCCATCTGTCTATTAAAATTAAAATTAATCTAAATGAAATTAAAAATTCAGTTCCTTTGTCATATAACGCTCATCTCAAATGCTCAATGGTCATATGAGGCAAATGGCTGTCAAATTTGACAGCATGTAAAAGTCTATTGGACAGAACTCATTTATATACTATAAACACTTCCTAAAAAACAAACTGAGAACAACCCAAATTTATAATTAATAGATGAATAAATAAACACATAATGGTAATCTACATAATAAAAGCCTAAGCGACCTTTATGGCAGAACGACCAGAATGACCGGTCGCTATGATTGCGCAATGACCACCAGGGGGCAGACGCTCAACACAGGAGCTGCCCCCTGATGGTCTGTGCACTCTCACAGGGGAGCGCTACTCAGCCAGAAGCTGGGCTCATGGCCGGCAAGCGCAGCAGTGGTGGCAGCAGCCTCTCCCGCCTCTGTAGCAGCGCTAAGGAGAAGCAAGCCAAGCAGTAAGGAGCCTGCTGCCAAGGAGCAGCGAGCCGAGTGGTAAGGAGTGAGCAGGCAGGCAGGCGGTAAGGAATAAGGATATCCCTAAGCCAGCAGTCGGACATCCCCTGAGGGGTCCCACACTGTGAGAGGGTATAGGCTGGGCTGAGGGACTCTCCTCCCCCAGCCAGTGCATGAGTTTGTGCACAGGGCCTCTAGTTTTACATAATACCAGGTGAGCTGTACCAGTTAATAATGCGAAATTTTTTCAATAGATGGAGTTACAAATATGTTGATATATATGTGATTTGATATGTATGCTATTTTGTTGTATTGACAGCAAGCTTCAAAACTTCTTATGTCAAATTATTGAAGGTGTTAACATCATAGATATTTTTATGCTTAAAAATGTCGAATTTCATGCCAAAAAAAAGAGCATTTGCAGGAAGTTTTAATTCATTACTTTATATTGAAGAAAAGTGCTGCTGAAAGTTATCATATACTTTGGGAAGCTTATGGTGAACATGCTCCATCTCAAGATACTTGTAAACGCTGGTTTAAACTTTTTTTAGACATTTTTAAAAAAATATATTTTATTGATTTTTTACAGAGAGGAAGGGAGAGGGATAGAGAGTTAGAAACATCGATGAGAGAGAAACATCGATCAGCTGCCTCCTGCACACCCCCTACTGGGGATGTGCCCAGAACCAAGGTACATGCCCTTGACTGGAATCAAACCTGGGACCTTTCAGTCCTCAGGCTGAAGCTCTATCCACTGAGCCAAACCAGTCTCGGCTGGTTTAAACTCTTTAAAAGTGATGATTTCAATGTGAAAGACAAAGAACATCCAGGTCAACCGAAAAAGTTTGAAGACCAACAATTACAAGCATTATTGGATGAAGATGTATGTCAAACTCAAAAACAACTTGCAGAAAGATTAAACGTTGCTCAGCAAACAATTTCCAATCATTTACAAGCAATAGGAAATATTTTAAAGGAAGGAAAATGGGTGTCACATCAACTGAACGAAAGACAAATGGAATACCAAAAAGTCATCAGTAAAATGTTGCTTCAACGGCACGAAAGAAAGTCTTTTTTGCATCGAATTGTGACTGGCAATGAAAAGTGGATTTATTTTGAGAATCCCAAATGCACAAAATCATGGGTTGATCCAGGTCAACCATCGATGACTGCAAGGCCAAATTGCTTTGGAAAGAAGACAATGCTCTGCTTTTGGTGGGATCAGGAAGGTGTGGTGTTATTATGAGCTTCTAAAACCAGGTGAAGCCATTAATACTGATCGCTACCAACAACAAATAATCAATTTGAACCGCGCTTTGATCATAAAATGACCAGAATGTGCCAGAAGACACGACAAGTAATTTAACTGCATGATAACGCACCATCACACACTTCAAAACCAGTTAAAGACACATTAAAATATTTTGCCTGGGAAGTATTAATCCACCCGCTGTATTCACCAGACCTTGCTCCTTCAGATTACCACTTGTTTGGATCTATGGCACACACACTTTCTGAGCTGCACTTCAAAACATACGAAGAAGTAGAAATTGGGTCTCTGAATGGTTTTCCTCAAAACAAGAGAAGTTCTATTGGGACGATATCCACAAATTACCTGAAAGATGGGAAAATGAGTAGCTAGCAATGGACATTACTTTGAATAAAGCACTTTTAATGTTTCTCTTGAAATTATTGTGTTTTCTTTGATTACAAAAGTCGCATTACTAACCAGTACACCTGGTAAAACACTATTCACTAATATAGACAAAGAGATTTTTCATAAATATAAAACATGAAAAAATTGCAAAGACCTATATTGAGCCAAAGAAGCCAGATATACATATCATGAGATTCTATTGAGATGAAGGTTAAGAACTTATAAAACTAATCTATTGGAATGGAAAGAATTATAATTGTTACCTCTAAAAGAGTAGAGATGGATTGCCTGGAACAGGGTAGGACTTCAACAGCCACCATGCATGCACATATGTAGTCAATGCATAAGAGAAGGTGATCACCTTCATTAAATATCAAATAATTGCAAATTAATGACTAAAGCAATACCAGTGTGTACTAACCCAAATGGCTAAAATTAAAAATGCAGTTAGTAATGTTGATGAAGTTAAGAGTAACTGGAACATGCATACACTGCTTGTGGGATTATAAATTGATTCAACCATTTTGGAAAACAGTTTAGCGGTATCAGATAAAGTTGAACATGTGCATATGTTATGAACTGGCAATTCCACCTCTAGATATTTATCCCAGAGAAATTCACACATCTGTTTGCCAAGAGACACATAAAGAATGTTCATGGCAGCACTATTTATAATACAGTAACCCCTTCGTATTCATGGGGGAGTTGGTGTTAAAATCCCTTATATAAAATGTCATAGTATTTGCATATAACCTCGCACCTCCTCCCATATACTTTAAATCATCTCTAGAATATTTATAATACTTCAAATACTGTAAATGCTATGTACATATTCACTACAGATGCAAGCAGCATAGGCCTAACTATATAATACACAACAGAAACATCCTTTTTTTTTTTCAATATTTTTTATTGCGGTTGGTTGAATCCCAGAATGTGGGAGCTGTGAATATAGAGAACTAACTGTAACTCTAAACTGGAAACAATCTAAATGTCCCATAACAATACAGGGAGAAGATAATATAATATTGATACAATGAATTGCTATACTACATGCATAAACGTGTTTGAATCACACAAAATAATGTTAAGTAAAATAACCCAGGAAGAAAAGTAGTACATAATCTATGATGACATTCTATAAAGTTTAAGAATAAATAAAATTGGTCTATGGTGTTAGGATAAATTATCTTTTTTGAGGAAAGTAAGAACAGAAAGTGGGGCAAGGGAGCCTCTAAAGTACTGATAAAGTTAAAGATCTAAGTGCTGCTTAACAAGTTGGTTCACTTTAACAAATCTCATCACTTCTTTCTATAGCCTATCTAATAAAAGAGTAATATGCAAATTGACCATACCTCTGCTACACCCAAAGGCCATGCCCACCAGCCAATCAGGAGCGAGTATGCAAATTAACCCAACCAAGATGGCTGCGGCCACAGAGCTGAAGAGAGCAGGAGGCTTGGGTTTCCTCGGCAATGGAGGAAGCCAAGCTTTCCGCCTGCCCTGGCCTGCCTTGGCCTCCGCTTAAGGCTACAAAGTTTCAATTATAGAAGATAAATAAATCCCAGATACCAGGGCCTCCGCTTGGGTCGCCAGAGCATGGCTGGCCTGCAAACCACCACAGGCCCCTCGCCCAGGCCACCCCACGCCCCAAGGGAACCCCCACCCTGATCCGGAACACCCTTCAGGGAAAACCAGCTGGCCCCCACCCGTGCACCAGGCCTCTAGCCTATCTAATAAAAGAGTAATATGCAGATTGACCATCACTCCAACACACAAGATGGCTGCCCCCATGCGGACACAAGATGGCCACCACAAGATGGCCAGCAGGGGAGGGCAGTTGGGGGTGATCAAGCCTGCAGGGGAGGGCAGTTAGGGGTGACCAGGCCAGCAGAGGAGGGAAGTTGGGGGCGACTGGGCCTGCAGGGATGGGCAGTTGTGGGGGGACCCAAGCCTGCAGGCAAGAGCACTTGGGGGGGAGGGACCAGGCCTGCAGGGGAGGGCAGTTAGGGGTGACCAGGCCAGCAGAGGAGGGAAGTTGGGGGCGACTGGGCCTGCAGGGATGGGCAGTTGGGGGGGGGACCCAAGCCTGCAGGCAAGAGCACTTGGGGGGGGGGGACCAGGCCTGCAGGGGAGGGCAGTTAGGGGTGACCAGGCCTGCAGGGGAGCAGTGAGACATCAATCAGGCTGTCAGGAGAGTGGTTAGGGAGTGATCAAGCTGGCAGGCAGAAGTGGTTAGGGGCAATCAGGAAGGCAGGCAGGTGAGGTGTTGGGAGCCAGCAGTCCTGGATTGTGAGAGGGATGTCTGACTGCCCGTTTAGGCCCGATCCTACCGGGCCTAAACGGGCAGTCAGACATCCCTCAAGGGGTCCCAGATTGGAGAGGATGCAGGCTGGGCTTAGGGACACCCCCCCATGCATGAATTTCATGCACCGGGCCTCTAGTAACTCTAATATGTGCCATTTTCTCTACTTGTTTTATACTTAAAATGTCTATTAAAAAGTAAATAACTTTTGTTCATCAAGAATACCATTAAGAAAGTAAAAAGACAGAATGGGAGACTCTATTTGCACTGCATATTGTTGGAAGTTTCCTATGAGTTACTAAATGGCCGCTTAAAACATTTATCTCTCAGATAACTTCCACAAGAACTCTATGATTGACCTCATTTTACTGAGGAGGAGACTGAGGCTTAGAGGGCTTGAGTGACTTTTCTCAGGTCACAAAGTCATGCTAATTTCAAACCCATATTCATATGCTTTTAAGTCATGCATTAAAGTGCTATAAGGATTTGGCAATTCATTCTCAAGCCATAATTATGTATCATTTTTCCAAAGTTGTATAATATATAAAGAATTAAAATTAATTTTAAATATACATATTTACTTATGGGTAATGTACTTCTTATAGTACAGAAGCAATATGGTATAACAGAGAGCACAAGCTTTGGAGTCACATGGAATCCTGGACCTTGAACTTAATGTAACTTAAATAATAGAATATTTAATTCATAGTGATAAAGACCATGTCCATGATTTGTTCCATTTTTAATATTTTAACACTTTCCCCCTCCCCCCCAAAAAAAATTCTGGTGACTGATACAATGAAGAGAACTATGTTCAAAATAGTGTTATCCTTGAATTTAATTTTTATAACCAGACCAGCTTCAATAGCAACCAATGAAAGGGAACCATCTTTTGTAGTTATGCTTAATAATTTTGATTAGTTTAAATGACTTTTCAAGATAGTTATTAAATATAAAAATATTTTTTTTAATTGGACTCAGAGTAACTAGATCAAAAATGTCTTTCCTCCCAGTATGATGGCTTGAATCATGTACTCCCATATTCATATGTTTAAGTCCTAACCACCAATACTTCAGTGTGGTCTTGTTCGGAAATGTGTCATTACAGGTATAATTAGTTAAGATGAGGTCATACTGGAGTAGGGTGGGCCCTTAATCCAACATAGCTGGTATCCTTATAGGAAATTTGGACACAGAGGCGTGCACACAGGGAGAATACCATGTGAAGACTGGAGTTATGCTGCCACAAGTCAAGGCACTACTGAAAGATCACTGAAAGACACTAGGAGAATGATCGGGAACAGACCCTTGCCTAGCACCACCTTCAGAGGGAGCATGGCCCTTCTGACACCTTGCTTTCAGACTTTTGTCCTTCAGAACTATAACACAGTACATTTTCGTTTTTTGAGCTGCTCAGTTTGAGATACTATATTGTAACAGCCCTAACAAACTAATATACTTACTAGAGGCTCAGTGCACAAAATTCTTGCACAGGTAGCGTCCCTAGGCCTCGCCAGCGATCAGGGCAGATCTGTGGGGCAACCAGTGGGGCAATTGGGGGGGCCCCGCTGGCACCCCCCCTTGGCTGGCCTGGTGCCTGTGGGTGGGGGCAGCTCCTGCATTGAGCATCTGCCCCGTGGTGGTGAGTGTGCATCATAGTGACCAGTCGTTCCACCAGTCGTTCTGCTGTTCAGTCAATTTGCATATTAGGCTTTTATTATATAGTATTATTAAGACCATTAGTAAAATTAGGTAACACACATTATCTGAAATACAAGGTAATACAAATCATTTCTCTTTTTGCACTTCTCCTCCAAATCTAGCTGTATATGCAAGACTCAATACAGCACTACTACTATTCAGACTATCTTTGGGAATGCTTCTTGCTATTTGGGACATATAATTCCTACATTGATAGGCAGGCAATATTTATTTTTTTATGAAGTTCCTAATATAAAAGAAGAAAAGAAGAAAACAACAAAAGAGGAGTTTGACATAGATAGAATAAAGACCTATTCTGTTAGCACCCTCATAAACATTGTCCAGAGAGAGAATATCCTGACAGCAGATGTGAACCTACCTCTAAAAAGGTTCTATGAAACAAACCAGTCTACTAAAGAATATCCTGATTATAATTTGGCTGACCCAGCCTCTAAAGAGAGACTACACTATCTAGAAATAAATGTTTCTAAGCATCTTCAACACTATGTTTAAAAATTAGAATTTTAAGGTATAATAATAAGCAGTACCAGATAGTCTTCCTGAAGCCAATCAGCACTGACTGATAAAGAGTGCTAATTATGGCACCAGTACCATTATAATGATGAAGCAAAAACTGAAGGTTTACCATGTGCCAGACACTATATTAAGAATTTGAAGACTTTATATTCACTTATTTATCCTACCCACATACCATGCCTGTAAGATAGGTCCTATTTATATTTCCATTTTACTGGTGGGCAAATTAAGTTTCAAAGCAGTTAGGCCACTTGTTCAGGATCCCTTGTAAGGAGCAAAGCACAGATGCAATTACAGGGTCTGTCTGGCTTTGGAGCCATGCCCTCAGGCTTCCCTTCACTTCTCCTAAAGCAATGCTACTCCAGGAATGACCTCTTGACCTTAATGACCAATATCTTTTTTTAGACTTCCACAACCAGAGTATATGAGGGAAAGGAGGTATGGTAGAAATTTGGGAATTTGTGAGCCAATAAACTTTCAGTCTAAAGCAGTGGTCGGCAAACTCATTCGTCAACAGAGCCAAATATCAACAGTGCAACGATTGAAATTTCTTTTGAAAACCAAATTTTTTAAACTTAAACTTCTTCTAATGCCACTTCTTCAAAATAGACTCGCCCAGGCCGTGGTATTTTGTGGAAGAGCCACACTCAAGGGGCCAAAGAGCCACATGTGGCTCACGAGCCGCAGTTTGCAGACCACGGGTCTAAAGCAACTACATTCTAGTGTTATGGATAGGAGTTTTAGCCAAGAGATAGAGAATCAAAGGGAACAAGACATTGGCAAACCTTTTGTTATGCATTCCTGTTGCAGAATAGTAAAAGTCACTGACTGCCTCTCCCAACTGCTAGTTACTTTCTGTAACTGAAGCACTTTAGTCTTCATGGATGTCAGTCTTCGCAAGCATCAATTCAGCTTAAAAGAAGAGTTTGGCAGCTTCATCCGTCTCCTGAGACATTGTATCATGACTTGCTACAGAAGCACTTTGCATTTAAAATGATCAGAAACATTATTCTTTGAATATAAGAGTTAAAAGCTTTAAACTCCAGGCTAAGGCAACCAACTTAAGGCAGTGAACGTAGAAATATAGTAGCACTACCATATGCAATATTGACAGATGATCCTCTGAATCAAAATATTTTGCCAACCAATGTATTATATAAAATCCTATTTTGAGAATCTACTAATAAATACTCATCAAAGTACGGGAAATAAATAAATTCATGTGATTAGGCTTCTGTTTTCAACTTCATTTGACGCCATCATTTCAGGCAGCTATAACTTTACCATGCATTTTTAAAAAATATTTTTACATTCATTGTTCTACTACTACCTAAACAGCACCATTGAAAGAAATAATTACAGATAAAACTGCATCTTCTCATGCAACGTTTTATAACTAATATATCTCTGGAGAGAAGAGACAAAATTCTAAAAGAAAAAGAAATACTGTTACATCTATTTCATACCAGAGAAGAGACTAGAATAATAAAATGTCAAGAGCTACTTCTCTAGGTTCATGACAAAACCTGTTTGTTTGTTTTTTTCTTTATTGAATTTACTGGGGTGACATCCTATATAATGAAGAGCTAATATGCAAATGGTCATCCCGCCCTCATGCTGTCATGGCTCAGACACTCAACACTAGGGAGAGAGGAATGGGGACCAGCCAGGCACAAATGAGCTCACGAGAAAGGAATGGGGACCAGTCAAGTTGCAGCCCGGGAGAGGGACAAGCTACCCGCCCCATGGTCCTGGGTGCCAGTGGCTACACCTGTGGCCCGGGAGAGAGACAAGCCGCCCACCCCGCGGTCCCCAGAACCTGCAGCTGTGGCCCAGGCAAAGCCACCCGCCCATGGTCCCCTGCAGCTGCAGCCAGCCCAGGAGAAGCTGGCCCGGGTCCTGGGTGCCGGCCAGAGAAAGGGAAGCCCGGGTCCTGGGTGCCTGTGATCAGCCAGAGGAGGGAATACTGGGTCCCAGGTGCAGGGCAAGGCAGAGGTGGTTAGGGGCGATCAGGCCAGCAGGAGAGCTGTTAGGGATGATCAGGCCAGTAGGGGAGCAGTTAGGGGTGATCAGGCAGGCAGAGATGGTTAGGGGTGATCAGGCAGGAAGGCAGGTGAGTGGTTAGGAGGCAGCGGTCCTGGATTGCGAGAGGCAGTTGGACATCCCCCAAGGGGTCCCGGATTGGAGATGGCGCAGGCTGAGCTGAGGGACCTCCACCCTGCACGAATTTTGTGCACTGGGCCTCTAGTTTGTTAAAATTATATAGGTTTCAGGTGTATAATTCTATAATACATCATCTGTATATTGTACCCTGTGTTCACCACCACAAGTCAAGTCTCCTTGCATCACCAATTATTCTCCCTTTCCCCTCTCTACCTTCCCCCATCCCCTTTCCTTCTGCTAATCAGCATATTGTTGTTTGTGTCTATGAGTTTTATTTTTTATTTTTTGGTGTTTTCTGTGTTGTGTTTTTTTTTTACTTAATCCCTTCACTTTTTTCACTCAGCCCCCAATCTCCCTCCCCTCTGATAGCTGTCAGTCTGTTCTCTGTATCTATGAGTCTATTTCTATTTTGCTTGTTTATTTTAAATTCACAATGTTATGCTTTGCACTGAATTAAGAAAATGTTATTATAATGTAGCAAATGATATTAATGATATGTCAGTTTGATTTTATATCTGATATTCCAAGAGATGCAGTGTTTCATAAATATTATTTAACATAAATGATATTTTCTCACCAGGAGATTCAAATAATATATATCCACTCAAAAAACTCAGCAGCAGCAGCAGCAATAGATATATATAAAATAAATGAAAAAGTGAGGATATGTTAGGTCCTCTTCAGGAAATTAAGAATCCATTTGGAACTTAGGCATATATATATAACAGAAAAATAAAACAAAATAAGCAAATTATATATTATATTTATATATATATGCAATAAACTAAATCCAAAGAGGTATAATGATAAGTAGGATAAGTACTTATTGTATAAGGTATTTCAGAAGATAGAGAGGATAGAGTCATGGATCTCTGCTCAGGAACACATGGTCTCAATTCTGGCTCCATTAGATATCAGCTGTTTAACCTTTAAGAAGTTTGTGGATTCTATAATTTTATTTATATGTCATAAAGCTTACATATGCTATGCAATATCAATTTATTCCTTTATTTTTTTTTTAATCCTCACCCACGGATATGCTTAGAGAGAGAAAAGGGGGCAAGAGAATAGAAGGAAGGAAGGGAGGAAGGGAGAGGAAGGGAGAAAGGGAGGGAGGGAGGGAGGGAGGGAGGGAGGAAGGAAGGAAGGAAGGAAGGAAGGAAGGAAGGAAGGAAGGAAGGAAGGAAGGGAAAGGGAAGGGAAAGGCTAAGGAAGAGAGAGAGAGAGAGAGAGAGAGAGAGAGAGAGAGAGAGAGAAGGAAAGAAAGAAAAGAAAGAAAAGAAAAGAAAAGAAAGGGAAGAAAGGGAAGAAAGGGAAGAAAGGGAAGAAAGGGAAGAAAGAAAGAAAAGAAAGAAAGAAAGAAAGAAAGAAAGAAAGAAAGAAAGAAAGAAAGAAAGAAAGAAAGAAAGGAAGGAAGGAAGGAAGGAAGGAAGGAAGGAAGGAAGGAAGGAAGGAAGGAAGGAAGGGAAGGAAGGAAGGACATCAATGTGAGAAACATTTATCAGTCAATTGCATCCTGCACACACCTCAACCTGGGATCAAACCCATAACCCAGATATGTGCCCTGACCGGGATTTGAACCAGCAACCCGTTAGTACACAGGATGAGCTCAACCACTGAGCCACTCTGGCCAGGCTGCAATATCAATTTTAAAGTTTCATTGAGATGAAGAAAAGGTGACCATATTTTATTTTTTAAAATTACACTGAAGATGTTTACTTAATAAAACATGTCTCAGAAGAAACTGATGATCACGGTACAGGATTATAATGAAAAGGTTGACACTATACAATTCTTCCTTTGACACTGATGCAAAGAAAGGTACAGAAATATTTTGAAGTACTTAAATACATTTACATTATGGTAAAAGAAAATGTGTTGTATTATCTCAACTTTATCAGGATTATGAGAAACAAGATCATATCTAAATGTAAAGGTGTATTAGTTAGGATACCTTTGGCTATGATATAAAACAAACATCTCCAACATCTAAGTAGCTTACAACTACGAAGTTTTCTTCCTTGTTCATGAAAAGGTGATCTGCTGACACACAATGAAAACTAGCTTCCATGCTTCTTCCATGACAATGCAGGCTAATGAAATGTATACTACATCGTAGCTTAATGATTTGGATCATAAGGTCTCCTGGCCAAAAGGGGCAGGAGAGTAGAATACTGGATATTCTCCACTGAGTAACTCAGAATCCATTTCTACTCAAAACCGTCTGGCCCTCCCCAGGTAACAGAAAGGAGGTGGAGGAGTTAAATCATTCCTGTGAGAGAGAGAAGAACCAGATTAACTAAATATGAATTGGCCTAGAAGTCCACCAGAGAGCATGAGGAAGTGGGGTTTTAAATTTGGAAAGTGTGGAGCACGGTTAACACAGTCACTGGGAAATTTGAAAGAGTCGTGAAAAGTTAAGCAAAAGCATGGCCAAGTAGCACTGAAAGTCCAATTAGAGATCCGGAATATATGATAGTTTCAGTCTTCATACAATTTTGATTTTTGGAATGTCCAATAAAAAAGACTATGAATTGACGTAGCTGAGAGTCAAGGGGGAGAAAATTACATTGCAATCAGAGAGAGAATTTAAATAACTTTCTTAAAATACATCAATACTGGGCTAAAAGCCTGGGCCAAATACATTTTGGTGGTAACTGCAGCTGCAGGGGCCTAGACACACAAGTAGGTAAATTACAATAAAGCAGTAAGGGCCATTTTCAGTATCAGCATCTGATCTGACCAAAGGTCAAAAGCACCTCTGAACTCTTAAATTTGGAAATAAAGTTGTTCCATTAGATGAATGGACAGTGATAGAGAAGCTGCTGTTCCATTGCCTCCTCATCTGAGCCTAACACTGACCTTTTTCTAAAACTGCCTCTTTTGAGTAATGCCTTACTTTTTGCATGATGGGCTGCCTCAAATCTCACTGCTGCAGCTCTTTGTATTGGGGATGAATTTATGGTACTATTTCAAAAGCCACTGAAAAGGAAGAGTTCACACTTCAAGTTGATGTTCATGTGAACAAAGTATTATGTCAGAGAAATGCATCTTCTAAATTAACTAAAATAACAGCACATCTAGAATTATTTTTTGCTATTCGTATGTTGGCCTGTAATGTGCAATAAACATAACAATAATCATGTAAGAAAAGGAAGGAAAAAAAGAAAAAAAACCTCAAATCTCCATAACCTCTTAGTCATGAGGAAACTAGGAAATAGTCATTAGTATCATGATGGGCTATCTTGCCTCGATTTTATTTACAGGAATGGCATCGATATATTTACCTGAACTATGATCTTACATTTAATCATGTAAAACCATGTATAATGTTGTCAGTTAATTGTTACTTCCATTTACTGATGAGTAAATAGGAAAGAGTACTCATTAAAAATACTGACACACGTTCAATTATATTTTTAGATAAAAAATACTCAGTTAATTACATTAAATAAGATGTTGAAGTACTTCAGAAAAATAATAGTGTCAGGTCACAAATATATCATTGAAAATGTACATTTTGACTTTATCAGTCAGAAGCATTTAATCTTGAGTTCATAAGCTTTGATTTTGGGTCTCTACCATACATAAAACTTCCCTAAGAGATGTCTCCTCAATATCCATCACACCATTTAAGCAGCTATGTCTATTTTTAATATGTTTTGTGTTTAGTATCTAGTTTTACTACTAGGTATTTGATGATTTAAGCCAAATTCAATGTCATTAATTTGTGAGTGTCTCTGCTTGACCTTTAAAATAGCCCCAGTCTGTTCAATATTTGTAATAATAAAAGCCTTCAGGTTATATGTTTAAAATATTACATTTATGATACTAAACCTATAAGCTAACAAAATTATCATATGAATTTTTCATTATTTGAAATTTAAAATCAATTCCTTATGATTTAATGGTTAAAAAAATATACTGAAAAATTCACAACTTTCTCTTCAACATTTGACTAAAAAGTCATTAGTGAATGGTTGCTCCAAAGGGTGAGGTGTGCCTTCTTCCCTTACCTGTTTTCTTGTGTGGACTGAATATGTACTTGTTTTCTTTACCTCTCTAGCAGTTATTAAATACTTGATACTAAATAAATGTTGGCTTAATAAATAATCACATTCATCAAGCAATTCTGCTAGGTATCTTTCCATTTATTACTAACTAAAAGGCAATTTTAATCATGAAACCTATACAGAAAAATATTATATTTTACATTTTAGTGTATTCTCACAATACAGTGCATTCTTTTTGTTCCTATCATAAGTTATACTTCATAAACTCTGGGATTGTACTACACTATTTAAACTTTTCTTTTAAACCAAATACTTGATCTTGCTGCTTTACTTTAATGTATTTTGAATTATAATTGTAAGCCTTTGAGTTTTTAAAATATATTTTATTATCTAGTACATTGAACACTTGATAGAATATATTTAATAAAAATGAATAAATGAATTTAGTTATGTGCTCATTTATATTAGTTGCAGATTAAAAACAGCACTGGTGAATTCTGAACAGATATGCTAAAGAGGCAGCAATGCAAATGTCACGTATCCTTTTCAGGGCACAGAGTAATCCTTGAACATGTAAGGCTCACAAGTACTTTGTTAAATATATCCTATTGGGTAATCTAATATTTTCAGGTGATTTGTAGGAACACACATATTGTCAACAACGTAATCCCCTTTCATTATTTGGGAAGTTAGTTGATTTCAAATTTTAATACAATATATTTTGCTCTTTTATGTCCATTATTAAATAAAAGTGACAGATAAAAAATTTCATTAGAAAAGGCATTTATCTTAAATAAATGAAACTAAATAATTTTATAAATGTTTCCAATGACTTTGGTTATCTGGAAATTTCATTTTCAATTCCATAAAAATAATGAAGACATTTGAAGGAGAAAATTCATATTTTGAGGAAATGTGTGCAATGTAAGCCTTAGCTGTAACCTCCCGACATAGGAGGGTGATAGTTGTGTAGTTCATAAGAGTGTATCTTTGCAAATTTGTCAGCCTATAGGAGCACCAATGTCATATTAGTCTCTTGGGTACCTTCAGTTAAGAGATCATTCATGCTGGATTGCCACATAAGCCCTAGCTTCATTTTGAACTTTAGATTCCTTCCGGTGAAAATCCCACACATTTTTATGCTTCTTTGTTTATTTACAGTCTCTGAGGCTGCTTGAGGTAACTCCCTGAGAACTGTCCAAACTATAATGTTTAAGAAAAATTATCACTGATTCCCCCTACACACACAGACACACACATGCACACACTAACTAGAGATCATATCCCAGACACACTTGGGGATTTGTTTTAAGCATATTTTTATGATGTAAGTAAGTAATCTTCTCTTATTTGCATCTATATGACATCAGAAAATTATAAATATGATAAGAGCTATGTTTAGATTCTTTGAACATACAGTAAGATCACTTGGGGACTCAATGTTTATACACTGATAGATACTGATAATATTTACTATAAGCAGTATAATTTATCTTGGCTAAAACCACAAATATGTAATAGAGTTACATGTAACACATGTAATATGCAGACCATTAAGAGTTAACTGCTCTAGGCCTGGTCTAAGTCAGTCTTACATTCACATATCTTAGCTTCCCTTTTTCTAAAATCAATATCTGCAAATAATAAATGAGATCCCAGAGGGTTGAGTTAAGCTCCAACCACCACAGAGCAACTCTGCAATTGGTCATTGACTTAATAATGTAGGCGAGTGCCACACCATAGAACATCTTTAGCACACTATAATAGAAAATTAATAGCTTTCAAATCAGCACTTGGTTTACCCTCAGGATCACATAATGACTTGAGTTAGAACAATCACCCAACTCTAAGAAGTATAAATGCCATAAAACCTGAGAAAGATACAAAAGCTCCAACTATAAACCCAATTTGTTCCATCGACACTGTATTCTACTCAGACAACAAAAGGCTTATGATAAACGTGTCATGTTGAAACCAATGTGCTGATAAGTTGCATTACAGTGGTGCCCATGGAGTCCATATAAAGTTCATGTATCTCTATAGGAATTTGCATATCAGAATCAGGAACCTGCACGTTGTGAATATTCTTTCTTAAATTAGTAATAAATTAAACATTGTACACATGCCCTCATACCATCACAATACTTGAGGTAAAAGTTGCCCCATGAGAAGCAAAAGCTTTATTTATTTCTTCTTTCACATGACCTTCCTTTCATTAGTAAAGTCCAGAATAATACCCTGATGGTAGATTCTCAAAATAAATTCAAGAAGGAGAGCCTAAAAAAATTGAAGGGCAAACTTCTTAAATATATATACATTCGTTTACAGAGCTAACAATGGTATGGAAGACTAATAAGAGTCAAGAAATTGGATGCCTACCATCCTAAAGTCATGTCAGAAAACTTGAGCTGCACAACATGAATATGCTTCTGTCAGGAGACAATAGTATGGGATAGAATATCAATTATTCATTTATCTATTTTTCAATGTTAGAGAAATCTATGGATATGGAGGACTCAAAAATAAGACTTGAAGGATTTTCATTTCTACAGTGAGCATGTTAAAGACAGGCAGAGAGTAAATAAAGTATTTCTAAGCTTTAAAAAGTTATTCTGTCTCCTTCTATTACTTGACATTTTAAAAACAGATCAGTTCACATCTTTAAAAAAAACACTTATTTTCACCTCGAAAGAAAACCCCACACATAAGTCAGATTATTAAAAAGAGATTTACCTTCTAATTCTGCTTGTGAAGTAAAATACATGGCTTAAAGGTATATTTCTAGGTGTTGGATATGAAATCCAAATTATAATAACTATATCTCAATCCCTACAACTAGCAATTAGCCTTAAGTAAAAAAAAAAATCAAAACCAAAGCCAAAACAAACAAGACAAAAAGCATAACAACACATATTCTTGAGAAAGCATAGCCGCTGAAGGATCGTAAAGACTTACCCACAGGCTGCCAACATCCAGTCATTTGCTAAAGCTAAAAGCACATGGCATTTTCCCCGCAGGCTAACTTGTCTTTTACTTTTCAAAGGAGTTTCATCACTTGATTTAGCACTATCTGCAAAGATTTGGGGTAGCCAAAAAAAAAAAAAATCTTCCTTCCTCGTTTTTTCCTTCTAGTTCTTTCTTTTAGTGGCTTGTGCCACGCACACAAAATGGCACCCTTCTTTCAAGGTGGAAGCAGGCTTTATACACCAAGCATGTGTGTGTGAGTATGCCACAAAACCCCGGTTCCTTATCATGCGCTTGTTAGCTTGTCCAATCTATGGCAATCACTTCAGTCCCAGGGGTTGAAAGACACAAGACGCAGGGAAAAGGGAAGCAAAAGCTGAAGAAAGATCAATACCGCACTGTGAAACAAGAAGTGTAGGCTATTTACTTTCCATTGATCTGATGATGCAGGAGAAACACCTCAAACTGGCATTAAATTGAAGGAATACATCTTCTGTGTTTTTTCACCTCAAGGTCAGGAAGGCGCGACAAAGAAATTAGAACAAACAGAAACTAATCACAAGGGTACAATAAAACTATTAATCTACATTACAAACCCACATAGTAACATAATTAAATTTCAGGTTGCATGAGATTCACAATAAAACAGACACTGTCAGGTTTTTCCTTTTGTTTTGTTTAATTATTTTAATTTGTACCTGGAACCACTACCAAAACAATGGAATATTAGGGTGAATTGGATCAACATTTAATGCCTGGCTAGAGGCCCAGCATTATTTTGCAATAATCCCAAGGCAAAATACATGCCCAGAAAATAATTAGATATAGGTTCTATTCCAGCCCCAGGGAAAGGTACCGAACTTTGATTACTAGGTTTTAAAGTAAAGATCCCCCCCCCCAGATATCACAAGTGGTTTTTAAAAATGGTTATTCTAAAATTCTGCACCATTCTGCCATCAGGTTAGAAAACGCTAATATATTTAGATTAAAAATATTTAAATATATGTGAACAAGCAATAAACTAGTATTTGAAACTCCTATAGTTTATGTGACTTGACATGAGAGATTAAATATTCCTATTTGACACCCACATTACGTCAAGAAAATGTTTAACTTTTATTAATTTATCTGTTCAATCATTCACTCACTCATATGAGTTTCTATGAGTGTCACCATTTGTATACATATATACACAGACATATTTTTACTATGGTTTTCAAGAATACCCTTAGTTTATTTGGGTCAAAATTTCAGAATTAGAGAAACCAAGGCCTGAAATTAAATGTTAAGTTTTACCTTTTGTATATCTAGTATGTGTTTATCTTGAGGCTTGTATAGAACATCTTACAGTTATAATAGTCTATTTTAAGCTGATATTCAATCATATAAGAACTCTCCTCTTTTACTCCCTCTCCCACATGTGGTGTTTTAGTGTTATACTTTCTTTTATATTGTTTATACATTAATAAATTATTGTAGCTATAGTTATTTTTAATGTTTTTGTCTTTAACTTCATATTAAAGTGATTAACATACCATTATCACAGTATTATTCTAAATTTAACTATATATCGATTGTGGTTGTTTTTAGCCAGTGTGTTTTATAGTTTTGTATGTTTCCATGTAACTAACTAGATTCATTTCTTGCATATTGAAAACCTCCCTTAAACATTTCTTAGAAAGCAGGTCTAATGGTGATGAACTCCTTCAGCTTTTAATTGTCCAGGAAAATCTTTAGCTCTCCCTCATTGCTGAAGGACAGCTTTGTTGGCATTTTTCCTTTTAGCACTTTAAATATCTGATCCCATTCTTTCCTGGCCTGCATGGTTTCTGTTGAGAAATTGGCTGATAGTCTTATAGGGTTCCATGAAAGTTTTTTTTTTTTTTTTCTCTCTAGATGCTTTCAAAATCTTCTCTTTATCTTTGATTTTTGACAGTTTTATTATCATGTTTCTCAGTGAAGTCCTCTTTTGGTTGAATCTATATGGGGTCCTATGAGTTTCATGCATCTGAATGTTTATCCCCTCAGATGTGAGAAGCTTTTATTGTGGCAAATATTTCACAATGTTTACATATATGAAATCATCAGTTTGTACAATTTAAACATATACAGTTTTTTTTGTCAACTAGTGGTCCAGTGCATGAAATTCATTCATGAAGTGGGGGGTTCCCTCAGCCCAGCCTGCACCCTCTCCAATCCGGGACCACTTGGGTGATGTCCAACTGCCGGTTTAGGCCCAATCCCTATGGGCATTCCTCTCACAATCTGGGACTGCTGGCTCCTAACCACTCACCTGCCTGCCTGCCTGATTGCCCCTAACCTCTCTGCCTTCCTGCCTGATCACTCCCAACTGCCTCTGCCTGCCTGCCTGATTGCCCCTAACTGGCCTCCCCTGCCAGCCTGATCTTGCCCCCAACTACCCTCCCCTGCTGGCCTGGTTGCACCCAACTGCCCTCCCGTGCTGGCCTGGTTGCACCCAACTGCCCTCCCGTGCCAGCCTAATCTCGCCCCCAACTACCCTCCCCTACAGTCCTGATCTTGCCCTCAACCGCCCTCCTCTACTGGCCAATTTGGTTCTAATTGGTAGGCTTCTATGCCAATCAGCGTCAAAAGCTCCGCCTCCTAGGCAGCCATTGGCTCCTCACTCTTCACCTAGATTTGGTTCTGATTGGTCAGTTTCTATGCCAGTCAGCATCTCTGGGCCTATCAATGGGGCCTGATCAGAAAGGCGGGCTTACCAGCAGCCCAGGTGGAGGCCTGGAGGGAAATGGAGGTGTGGCTGCTGGCCCGGCCCAGAGAGAAAGAGAGAGGCAAGTGCTGATCAACAGCTGCCACACAGGCTACGGATCAGACCCTGCTTCTCTCTTCAGGCTTCTTTCTGGGCCTGATTTGCAGCCCCCTCCACAGTCAGTGCTGGCTCACCGCGCCTGCAGTCACAGCAGTCAGTGCTGGGTCGCCATGGCAACCCAGTGCTGACTGCAGGACTGACTTCCGGTTGGTCGAGCCTCTGGTCGTGACGGACCCAGGTTTTTATATATTAGGATTATACTTTAATAAAGTTGGTAAATAAAATTTAAAAAATTATCTCAGGTGGTAAAAATAATAAAGTTATCAAGCCCATCTTGTATCATGTGAGATATTTATTCTCTGTCCTCTGAATTCCATGTTTTAATATTTAATCACAATTATGACTCATGAACCTCTCTAAAAAATCTTTCTTTTAAGTTGCTAAATGAAGATCTATTTCATTTTAGAAGAAATAAATGATAAGAATCCAGGCTCAGCCATGCCGACTATAAAATTTTATCAAGACAGAGGCAAAGTTCTTGCCTACTATAACAGCCTTGCTCCATTCTCAAAATTTGTCACAAAATGTTTTTTAAAGGACAAAATTTCTCAATACAATGATTACTGCTTTTGCTTTGATCCATAGCAAAGATAGTACATTTCTTAAAATTGATTTTAAGTGAAACTATAGTGAAGTTGCACCTCAACTATCCTTTTTCTAAAATGACACTATAATTACTCTTTAAAGTACTGAAATAGTATTTTTTTCTATTTTTACATCTTAACTCTAAGGCTTACATTTTACTTCAAAAGTTTTAATGACAACTTTTATTAATCCCCCAATGTAACCATTTCTAGAGATTCTAGCCATTTATCTGTACTTTAAACATAAATTAGATATATATTTTTTAATTTGAAATAATTTTCCTCATTGCCTAGTATTCAAAATATGGACAGGTCTAGAAAGAAATAATTATAGAGATACACATTTATAAAATCTGTAAATATGTAAAAATAATGTCTTATTTGCTATGGGTATCTAAAGCATTTCTTTCATGCTCAGAAACATCTTTGGCATGAGATTTCAATGTTCTTATAAAATCTTGATTTTTGTACGTATTATGAGAAAACTGAAGAGCCTTTTCATTTATTGCCTTCCCCTACCCACAGTGCTCATATTCCATAAATTTTTTTAAAAGTTAGATATTCTTTAAACTGCCTATAATTTCAACTTTCTTTTAAATGTTCTTGGTTTGTCAAAATTTATAATAATTGCACAAATTTGAAGATAAACTTTAATAAAGTTTTTTATTAAAGACATGGGAATTACTTGATTCTGAATCTCAGATCTCCTGGAAACTAATTATGAATTGAGCTTTTACAAAACAAACATTTTTATATTCAAATATTTTTATACAACTTGATTTTCAATTGAATGGCTTCATGAATTACTATTTACCCTGTTTGGCAGAGTTCCTGAAAGTTTCTCTGCTACGTCAGTCTGCTAAGGGCATGCTTATCCAGGGAGCAACCTTTTGGTAAGAAATGTCATTGATGCAGCCAGAACAGCAAGCATGGTATTGTCAGACACGGCACAGGCCACATTCATTCTCTGAAACTAAGGCTAAACACAGCTTACCAAAAGGGCAAAGTGGCAATACTCTGTTGTGATGATTTCTTAGGTGACATGTCGTGAGAAGTTGTAGTTTCACCACACACCCTACATCATCATTCCCATCTTTATTTCTGAAACATTATCCTACAAATTTGAAAAATTCTAAAGAATTGGCATAACTTTTCTAATCTCATTTTTCCTATAAAACATTTTAAAAGTAGAAGCATTTTATTTTGAACTTTAAAAAATATTATACTTTTAATTTTAAAAGGATCTAAGAATCACTCATATTGAATGAATCTAAAGATCAGTATGTTTATTACTTTAAATCACAATATTTTTAAGGTATATTTATTATTCTCAACCTCCACATGCTTTTTAAGGTTTCTGGATTAATGATAACCTGTTTTAAGTATATTAAGATATTAAAACATCTATCTATATATGTAAAACCCTAATATGCAAATAGACGGAACAATGGGACAAAGGACAACTGAACAGCCGGTCACTATGACATGCACTGACCACCAGGGGGCGCACGCAGAACATGGCGGGCATTGTCAGCAGGCGGCAAAGTGCAGAACATGGCGGGTGTCAGCCCTGGCAGGATGGTGGAGCAGGTGAGCGGGGGCGCCAGACTAAGGCGGGGTGCCAGTTGCTGTCATTGGGGTTATCCTATGGTGGCTACTGAAAATTCTTTGCTCCGGTGCACCATAGTCCTGCCCGGTGGTCACAGCTCCTGCTGGCGCCAGCCCTGCTCGCACCCACTGCCAGCGCTGGAGCCACCACTTGCATCTGCTGCTGGCACCCGGCGCCAGCCCCGATCCCTCAGTGCTGTCAGCCGGTACAAGCGGCAGCTGCCTGCCCCCATCACCCCTCAAGGCTTCTCTTCCTCCCCCTGCTCCTGATGGGTAATCAGGGCAGCAGCCACTGCTTGCGACCACTGATGGCACTGGCCCCACTTGCATCTGCTGCTGCTGCTGGCCCCAATCACTCCACGCCATCAGCGGGTGCGAGCGGGGCTGGCGCCATCAGCATGTGGGAGTGGCAGTGGCGGGACCGGGGTTGCTGGCAGACAAGGGACCGGGGGTGCGGTGGTAGGGGCCAGGCAGGGGAGTGGAGGATCGTCCAAGACCGGCCCCTGTGCCCACTGCAGCCTAGCAGCCCACAGTTCCTTTCAAGGTGCATGAATTTGTGCACTGGGTCCCTAGTAAAATATAATTATTTATTTTAGCAAAATTACCAGAAAATATGAATTAAAATTAATTATAAATTAATATTTTGGTCTAAGATTAAGATAATTTCTATATTACATTTTCTAGCATGACAGACTAAGATACCAATTCTTGGTCATATTCAATCATCTAACTGAAGTACTATTTATAACAATTAAGTTCACATCCATTGTAGGACCTTTATACGGTAAGGTTATTACAGGTCACTCTACTGATGATCAGACCCTTTAAACAATAAGGTATCAGGAGGATTCTTAGAGAAAAGACAATTAGGAAGTAACTTCACTAAATTTAACACTTCACAGAGTAGTATAAATTCCCTGGGTGTCATTCTTGACCTCATTTAGAACACTAGCAAACAATATCCTTTAATGGAAAATTTCTGCATACATTTCTTTTTATTCCTAACATACCCCCTAAGATCCCTAAGTCTAATCTATATGTACCCTCAATTATGTCATACTTGCTGTCAAAAGAAAATGTTTATTAAGAACTTACAATCAAATAATGTAATTCTAATTTTTATTTAAAGAAACTAAGGAGACATTTTATGGTCTTAAATGTATAATGACATTATGAGACAAAGAAGCCATGTTTGTAAAAAGGGGAAAAGACAAAACTCTGGATAACTACAAAAATGTTAAATCTTATATAATTATTCATTTGTTATTACATAATTTTCAAAGTTTTTGTTATCTCTTTATAAATTAATCCTGTGCATATCAGCTCTTCCTAGTCCAGCAAGTAGATTGTTAAACTAGAAGAAACAGCCCTAATAACTCATCACTGGATTGCTGCTCAAAGTTTCAGGAAATTGCTCATTATCTTTCATTTCCTACAATCTCTGTGTAAAGGAAAGACTAAAGATGCACTTTTTGTAATTTAGCATTTCCATGATATTTTTTATTTAACCGTTGACATGTATCTTTTTGAGGTATTCATCATGACATGCCTGTCAAGCTTGCCTTTTCCATTTTTGATAGGGTGAATAATAGGTGATAAAGGTTGATTAGAAATGAACCTTGAGATTCATTTTATTAAAATTTTGCTTCCTTTTATACAAATGCCTGCAATCTAATTTTTTTGCCATTAAGAAGTCACATGAAAGAAAGATATTACTTCTTTAGAATTTTGAATTGAATACATATTAAGGTGTGTCACATATAAGATCTTGAAAGCCAGGTGTTGTTTTTCTAAATAAATACATATTGAAAATTATAAACTTATTCTCTCTTATACAGTTCTTCCTTTGCAATTAGGAAATAGATTTTGCCTTTGAAATTAAAAGTCTTAATTTGCACTGTTCTGATATAAAAAATTAGGCATTTATAAGTTCTGAAACTCGTCTCATTACATGAGTTCAGAATATATCATCATTATTTATAATTCTTGAATGTTTCTGAACAAGATCCTAGATGGTTTTTTAATAAATATAATTCTATTAATAGAATTTTTCAAAGAGAATAATGAATTTCTCCTCCCACAAGCTTTTTACCTGATCCTTTCATTGAAACTCCTTGTTACTGCTAGAAGCTAGGGCTCTGGGATGTCTTCCTTAGTACCTACCTAAGTGGAGGCAGTAACCAAGTTGCTGTGAGCTAAATGTCAACTCCAGAAGAAATGTGTCTTCATCCTGATGTAGTAAGAATTTTTAATAGTAAATGCATATAAGCCTAACCAATGGACACAGATAGCAGGGGGGTGAGGGCATGAATGGGGGGGGATAAGGACACATATGTAATACCTTAATCAATAAAGAAAAAACAAAAAAATAAAAAATTAGTAAATTATACAGTTTATTTTCAACCTAAGAAAAAATACTCGAGTTTCAAATTTAAAAAAGGAAGAGAGAAGAAAGGCATGTTGTGATATGATTTGAAAATTTACGGGGGAAGATTAAATGAAAAATGAAGGTTCTGATTTGAAATAGTCATTTTTTAAGAGTAGTCTTAGAATTAAGGTTAAGATTATGGGATATAGGAAAAAGACTTTTTAATTCGTTTTATCTTCTCATTCTCTTTGCTCGAATATAGAAGCCACATTCTTATTCCAAACTCACATAAACTGCACATTTCCTCATTTGGCATTCTAGCTTCCCACTCTGTTCTTCAATCTAGCATCAACTTTGACTAAGCACTTATAAAGCTTCTATATCCTCCACCAAGTCCTACCAAAATTTGCATTTACTAGCTTTGATATGCAAAAATACTCTCTAAAAAGGAATAAAAATGATTTAATATGATGCCATTTACATTCAACAGAAGCCAAATCTTTGTTTATCTATAACAAATTTTAATTTGTTCCAGTGTGTTCAATTGGCAAAATCACAGGTTTTCCATAACAAACAGTACTTATCAAAATAGTACTTATTACATGCACCATAATTCTCTATGTTCTTCCTATGTTTTCTGTTAAGCTTAAAAACAAACTAATTTGTCTCTCTCTCAAGGGTCTATATAGCTCAGCATCTGGCAAATTGTGGTCACTGGATAAGCCTTTGTTATTTTTTAAGCAATAAAACCCTAAATTCACAGATATGATCTTTACCATATAACTTCGGTATAATTTCAGACCAAAGACATTTGTCAGATATTCATTAATAGATTGTTTTGATATTAAAATCTTCATAAGCTAAAGAGTGACTTACAAACCTGGGTTTAGTTTATTACTTTCTATATTCAATATTTAAAGGTTTTTAAAAACCAATGTGCTACTTCTAGTTATATATTTTCTTCTAAGGAAATAGAGAGATAAACAATTAAATTTAAAAACAAAGCACAAGATGAACGTTTTAACAGGGAGTGAACTGGTAAAACAAACTAGTTATTATGACCATCAGATCACTTCCCATTCAAGTAGTGTTTCTTAGTGCCTTGAGTTAGTGTTAACTGTTAATTTGAATACATTTGAGATCAACCAAAGGACTTGTATGCATGCATATAAGCCTAACCAGTGGTCACGGACAACAGGGGGGTGGGGGCATGCGTGGGGAGGGGTTTGGGATGGGAATGGGGGGATGAGGACAAATATGTGATACCTTAATCAATAAAGAAATTAAAAAAAGAAAGACATTAGCATGTTCATTTTTAATAAATAATTTAATAAGAAATGAATTAGAATGGATATTTATGGAAAGTTTCCATTTTCAAAATGTACCTAATTCTATAGATGAATATATATCAACTAATAAAAATTTTTTTTGCTTGATTATGAGACACAATTAAGGAAACAAATACCAAATTTGCCCCATTTTTTACTCCATCTTAGTGATTGGGCAGCCATAAAACAGAGGGGGCTGGGACAATAACTTTCCATTGAAATTTATCATGAAGATGAGATGAATGAAGACAATGATAAACAATTCATTTCAAATACCGTTGCAACTACTAGAGTATATATCTCTAGCCTTAAAAATCAGCCATTGAATTAGAAGATCTGTAGGAGAAAAAATTGTGTAGAAAAATAAAGCTCAAAGCTTTAAGAGAATTTTAAGGGAGGCTTAGGTAATACCAAAAGTGACAGATATCGATAGTTTCCCACATAATATACATCCTCATATGCCTTAACAAAACCACTATTATTTTCCGAGAAACTATATACTCAATACCAGCTTCTCCAAATTGCTTCTAGAACCGTGTGATACATTGTTGGATTCCGTAACAAAGGAATGTCCCCTTCCCGTCTCCTTTTTCCATCTAAATTCTACTTGGCTTATGAATAGAATGCTTAGATATGAAACGGCCATCTGATGCCTATCCCACCAGAGGCCCCAGCTGACACACAGTATGAACCGGCAGATGTGGGAGCAAAGAGACATTCAGATGAATTTAACACTCAGACTAGGAGTCTTCCAGCTGAGGCCTTAGCCATTGTAAAGCAGAACTAAGCTACTCCTATACCCTGTCTAATTTCCTGACTGCCAGAAGTCATGATCAGGATGCATGGATGATTTGGATAATTTCTTATACAGCCACAGTAACTGGAAAATAAGTTATTGAATATACAAATTAGGTAAATAGAAGTAATATGGGTTCTGAAGAAATAAAACAAATATTTAATATGTCTTAAAAACTTATTCACAAGAAAGTTCTCATCCAGGTTAAATAGCACTTGAAAGCTTGTCTTAATGTATTAGAAACATTGCTGCAGGATCACTTAAATTTTCTTGAAGCTACATGGTATTATCAGGATTTAAAACCTACAATTTTGAAGTGGCCAGACTCAGTAAATTAAAAAGTGTTTTCAGTTAGGGGTCACTCATTTGAACACTATACTTGGTACAAAGTAGAAAATATGGAAGACTATATTGAAAAATAAAACCTATTAAATAAGTTCGTAAAATTCTTTTGGTATTTTGATGGGGGGGGAAACATGAAATTATTTTTGTCACACCGTAAATTTGAAAATAAATCTCCATATGAGATTTGTCTTATCATGATTGTAGAGGAAGATGGATCAAAAAGTAGCATTTCCAAAGCTTTGCAGGACGTACTATTTCTACACTGAATGTCACCACAAATTAAGAAACCTGAGATAGGAAAGGTCATTCCTTTATGCGCCTCCTCCCTATGGAGATCACTTGCTATCATTTTGTGCTGCCTTTTTTCTACAAGAACCCTTTCCTACTATCTAGGTTCATCTAACAAAGATGTTTCTGTATCACCTCTATTATGTAATCAATCAAAAGTTCATAGGAATTAAACTTGAAATTTTTTCCATAAAAAGAAAGGGGAAAAAAGCACTCCCTAAAGAAGGAAAAACATGAACCTTTGTAGAATCTTTGCAAATCTTACTTTTAACTAGATTATTTGATTTAGTGTTTCATTAGTTACAGATATCTAAACACAATAACAAAGACAACATGGTTTGGAAAAAGATGAAGGATAAATAAAATCATGCTACTTTTAAACAACATTTTTAATATTATTAGTGCACAACAAAATTAAAACCAGAAAAAAGTCAACATTTTATATCTAATTTAACAACCAAATATGGTTGGAACTACTAGTATTTACCACTAAGGACCATTTTTAATAATAAAAAGAAGGGGAACAAATATTATTTTCATATTGTACTTATATAATACTAACATATTAATTTAACTTTATGGAATAGTTTAACTTGAATAATGTTTTCTATTTAATCATGCTTTTATCTCATGAGTAATAAATGTAAATAAAGATTACAAGTTTAAGACCAAAGAGTATGTTTCTATTGTTCCTTAGCTATTAAGAGTTGAAACATGAAAGAAAAGACTGAATAACCTTCTGATGATAGGTAAGCTCCTGTGTTCTATACTTCTTACAAAGAAACATTTACAGGGTGTCTCAAAAATAAATATCTCATTATTGATGTGGAGCTATATTTAAATGGTAAGACACTGAACAAGAACACAAGCGCATTGCATTTGGTAAAGCAGTACCATAATTCTAACCTTCAAACACAAGTTAAAATTTCATGAGAGTTCAAAACACAAATATATAGTTATCTTTGCAGTAAGTTTCAGCTGCAGATGAAAAAAGGTGACAAGAACTCAGTAACTTTGACTTCTGTAACTCTCAATTTCATTAATTTGATTGATTCCGATACAAGTCAGAAATGCTGAAAATTTCTTGAAAATATATCACTATGTAGGAGAAATGTTTGTTGAAATGTAAATCAATACACAAAATATTAATGATAGCAGAACAAAATTTATTTTTTTCAGAAAAACAATACGAAAAGTCAGAGTAATAAAAGAATACAGATAAAAATAAATACAATAAGTTAAACTAAATATTATTACTTTCTGTCCCCCAAATATAATTCTAAATATATAATATTTTTGAAATCTTATGCAGAAATAAAAAATCCAGAAACCTTCATCAACCAGGATTTAGGATAATTGAACAGCAAGATTAGTATTGGCAACTTATTAAATTGAGAGAGATAAGTTCTTTTCATTCACTCTAAGATGATTCTAACAAATAAGCAATACTATTTAATCTGTACATAAAACAATGCCTGCAGTAAAAACTAATGAGGTGACTATTGGCTGATTCCAGTTTTATTTAAATTTTTTATTTCAATTCTAGCATTCTCTTATTGATCACTGTACTTGATATGTGTTGATCAGCATGAAGACCTACAGAATAGGAGCAACTTGAAAGTTTACATCATGTGCTCCTCATCTGAGGTTTACTAGTACATGAGGAATAAATGTGAACGTTATACATTGTGTATAATTAGGTGCATGAAGATACTCTAGGATTTTTGGTTGAGAGGCCTTAGGATTCCAATTGGAATGGCTAACACAAAAGGATTTAGAAGTTTTGTTCAGGTGGAGAATAAAATTATTCACAATTCTGGCAAGAAAATATATCTGGAACACTCAATGGGGAAAGTACAATTTAGAAAATAGATTTCTTTTTTCAACTTCTCTTTATTGTTGAAAGTATTAAAGATGTCCCCTTTGTTGTTGTTTTTTCCCTGTTGACCCCTTCACCCCACACCCGCCCCTCCCAGGCCTTCACCACACTATCCTCTGTGTCCGTATATACATACATGCATATAAATTCCCCAGTTAATCTCTCCACACCCATCTCCCACTGCCACCTTCAGAATAGGTTTCTTTTTAAAATTATAGTTGATATACAGTACTATTTTAGTTTCAGGTATACAACATAATTAGACATCTATATACTGCATGAAGTGATCATTCCAATAAGTTTAGTACCTGACACCAAAGTTATTACAATATTATTGACTATATTCCCTATGCTGTACTTTACATTCTCATGACTGTTATTATAACTGGTAATTTGTACTTAAGAAAGTATATTTCTTAATTAAATTCATCTATGAGGAAAGAAAATATAAAGTTTTTCATTTATATATATATCGATGTTTTATTTAATTAATTGAGATCATTAATTATTTTATTTAAAAACTAGTGGCCTGCTGCACGAAATCTGTGCATGAGGGGGGTGTCCCTCAGCCTGGCCTGCACCCTCTCCAAACTGGGACCCCTCGAAGGATGTCCAACTGCTGGTTTAAGCCTGATCCCTGTGGGGCAGTCGGACATCTCCCTCACAATCTGGGACTGCTGGCTCCTAACCACTCACCTGCCTGCCTGCCTGATCTTCCCTAACCACTCTATCTGCTGGCCTGCTTGGCCCAACTGCCCCCCCTGCTGGCCTGCTTGCCCCCAACTGCCACCCCCTGCCAGCCTGCTTGCCCCCAACTGCCCCCCTCCCCCCGCTGGCCTGCTCTCCCCTAACTGCCTCTGCCTTGGCCCTGACACCATAACTTTGTCCGAAAGGACATCCAGAAGGTCTCCCGGAAGGTGTCCCAGTCTAATTAGCATATTGCCCTTTTATTAGTATAGATGCAATTTTGAGACTTCTGAATTCTAGTACATTATGGAAGGAACTTAGAAGCTGCCACTCCATCCTAATGGCAAGTAAAAAGCTAAACAAACTGAAAAGAAAAAATCAACATATCATCATAGATCCATCAGAGAAGTGAGGTCCCAGAGCAAACTGCTGCTTCCAAGATGAAAGAGAGGTAGAATACAGATAACCAAAACTCAATGGATGGAAACACTAGACCTATACCTCTGCAACAGCCTAAACTGAATTGACAAATTTCTGGAGGCTCAATGTGGACAAACTAGAGTTAAAAATTCCAAGGGGACCCAGTCATATAGGGGTCTCTATACTTTTGTGAATCTTACCTCCAGGAGCTTTATCAGATACTTACAGTAAATATCAGAAAAAATTCATACTTTCAGAAGGATGAAAGGAAAAGGAACCATTCTGTTTTTCTGATGCAGCAAAACCTATTTTGCTAGAGCTTAATTTGCTAGGGTTTTATCAGAGCCTAACCTATCTAGGGTAAGAGGTATACGAAACTCTAGTTGGCTATAGCCTTTCAGATGGGGAAAGTGAAATATCCAAAAAACCAGCCACCTCTAGCTTTCCTAGAGGGTGAGGGAAACTGAGAAAGACTGGTGACATTCACAGTCCAGGAGCACAGGCTCCCCAAAAGTCAGAGACCTAATCATAGGACTAGAGAGCAGGTCCCTTCCCTCCACACCTACCACCACATCACCAGAGGCCTATTGGCATGAGCTCCTTTTACTTAATCCATCATGCCCACATTTCAACCAAAACATACAGGTATACTAACAGGAACAAAAACAGTTTGAAGAGACTGAACAAGCATCAGCACCAGACAGGGCATGGATGTTGAAATTATCAGGAAGGGAATTTTAAATAGATGTTATTAATATGATAAGGGTTTTAAAGGATAAAGTAGACAGCATTCAAGAACACGCAGGAATGGCTTCAAACGTAAATGTTATAAATACCTTTGGAGTGTGTGTGTGTGTGTGTGTGTGTGTGTGTGTGTGTGTGTGTTTGTGTGTACATATATGTATATTAGGAAAGCTGAAATATAAAAGTTAGGTTGTAACTGAGAAGTAGCTGCTCCCTTTTACATGACACTTGGAGTGTAAACTAGAGATGGAAATTTTTCTTGCACTGAATGGGAGTCATAGAAACAGGTACTGATAACAGACAATTTCAAGTGTAGCAAAGTCACAATGGACAAATGCCTGATAAACTTTGAAAGCAGAAAGGGACTATGCACATTAACATAATCTTCAAATGAAGATCTAACCAGTACCCAGCTAGACAGTGTGTGCACTCAAGGAAAAGTCAGGTACACTATTTTGTTTGTTTGTTTGTTGTTAATCCTCATCTAAGGATTATTTTTCACCCAAGGATATTTTTTCATTGATTTTTAGAGAGAGTGGAAGGGAGGGGAAGAGACATAGAGAGAAACATTGATGTGTAAGAGAGACACATTGATTGGTTGCCTCCCACATGCACCCCAACTGGGGCCTGGGATCAAGCCTGAAACTGAGATAAATGCTCTTGACCAGAACCCTTCAGTCTGCAGGTCAACACTCTATCCACTGAACCAAACTGGCTAGGGAAAGACTATTATATTAGAGGGAAAGCTAATAAAGTTATTCTCTATGAACAAGAAGAAAGTATCCCTGAATATTATTCACCATTGAAAAGAAAAAAAAAAAAGAAAATGCTTTGAGGCTTCAGGGTTAAAATGGTGGCAGTTAAGATATGTGTAATATTTTTTCTACCAATCAGCAATTAAAGTACTACCAATAACCCAAAGTAAACCAAAGACTCTGACTTAAATATGGGTAAGAGTTCGGCTTAATAACGTATGACATATTCTTATACTACATATAAAATAACCCACATTCTAGACCAAAATAAATCCCCCAAATAAAATAGAATAGGCACAAAAATTCAGAACACGGTGATAATGATCAGCCCTATCTCCTACATGTATTGGCTTCTCTCACTCTGATACTAAAGTAGAACTATGTGGATTCAAATGTTATATTCAGAAGAATGACAATGAAAAAAGCAAGGAGTATTACTGGGGAAGAAGTAAGGATATCACATTTTATATTCAAAGAATTCCAAAAGAAAGTGAATACTGGAACAGGAGAAGCTTAGCATTGAAGTGCCAGATGATGGAAGCTCAATTTTCAGAACTACTTTACGAATTGCAAATCAAGCTTAGGGTGGTGCTTCAGGCTGAGATATAAAAGGATAAACCACCTACCGTGCATGAAAATGGTGACAGGAGCTGTGAGACATGGCACCTACCCTGAGGGCAACCACTCTGCCCAGTCAAGTCCAATAAAAATACATATATGACTTGCTTACTATTACTATTATACTTAATAGTCACAGGGGAAAAAATAACTCTGAAAATAGCCTTCACAAGAAAAATAGATATTATGTACTTTTTTTTTTAAGCAAGTAGCAGCTTGTTGTCCTCAAAATAATTCAAGAGAAAATGAATTACAGAAAGCAGAAGCAAGAAGCCTTAAGGATAAAACTGACTGGGTTACGATGGAAAAGGATTGGCAGCATAAAAGTGGCATAATAAAAATCCACATTGGAGGTAATCCCAATTTTATTTCATTACAGAAAATCAAGTCAGCGGTATAGAGGGTAAAATTGAGACACTTATCCAGAATGCAGAGAAAAAGAAATTAAAAACTACGTAATATAACATGTAAAAAGATAACGTACAAAACTATAATTTAAGCATTAAAATTATTAGTTTTCTGGAGGAAGAGCAAAAGCATCACAATTTATAGTGATGTGGAATTACTCATTGATCTTTAAAAAAGTCTGAATTTATATAACTAGGCTCATCAGTTTAAGAATGTACACAGCCCCCTTTGATGAACTTTTGGCATTCAGTCTTTTGCTCTTATAACCTACACAGAGGCCTGGTGCACGAAAATCGTGCACAGGTGGGTCCTTAGGCCTGGCCAGTGATCATGGCGGATTGGGGCCTTCTGGCTGTGGCCGGGGGCCCTCCTGCCAGCTGCTGGCTGCTGGCTGCCGACTACAGACCGGGGCCTGCTGGACCGGGGGAGGGACTGCAGGAAGTTGGCTGGCCATAGGGAGGGCATAAACTGCAGGCATATTGACAATTAATACTCCTAGTATGAATATCTATCTTATTCTTAATTTGAGTGCAGCAAATTCTGTAACCAGCATGCCACAGTTTCAAGTCTGCATTTGTTCATATGATTAACATCTCAAAGGCTATAAACTTCATGAGGGCAGGGACCATGTCTGATTTTTTCTTACCACCTTAGCTCCAGTGCCTTACCCAGTGATTTAACATCTGGCAGGAACCCAGTAAATACTGATTTCAGTAAATAAATAGTAAATAAATAATATAAATAGCTATAGAGTGCTCTGAGAAGCAAACGTTGAATTGATTTCATTTTAAGCAAATTATAGTTTCCCAAGTATATGTTCTTTAAAAATTATTCTAAGATTTCTATTAATTATTTAATAAATACAAAGCATGACAACAAACGCAGAAAAATAAAATCAAAGAAAAATGTTATCTAAAAGAAAATTTGATGAATATAAACAACTACACTTTATTAAGTGCCTTTATAATGTATGTGTTATGTTAACTGTCATTGACTACATTATTCATTTTAGCTGTACAACCTCTTTGAAAATAATATATACCATTATTATTCCTATTTTGCCAATGACCACTCTGAGTCTTAGAAATTACTTTCCAAAAATCCCCTATTAAGCAACAAAACCAGGATTCAAACCCATGATGTCTAACTCTGCTCCTGGATTAACCTCTATGATATTTTTTTTCCCATTTTCTCATGCAGGACTATAAAATATGTAACCATATATGCTTGCCATTTGTTTGATTAAAATTTTAGGAAGTTTCATTTTTCCTGAAGAAGATAAAGTCTGGATATATAGCCTAAGAAGCCTGAAACACCAATCAGAAAGAATATTTGCACCCGTATGTTCATAGCAGCATTATTTATAACAGCCAAGATCTGGAAACAGCCCAAGTACCCATCAGTAGATGAGTGAATAAAAAAGCTGTGGTACATTTACATGATGGAATACTATGCGATTATAAATAAGAAGGAACTGTTAACGGTTGCAACAGCGTTGATGGACCTGGAGATTATTATGCTAAGTGAAATAAGCCAGACAGAGGAAAACAAATACCATATGATCTCATTTACATGTGGAATCTAATGAACAAAATAAACTGACAAACAAAATAGAACCAGAGGCATGGATACATGGAACAGACTGACAGGGTCAGAGGGGAGGAGTATAGGAGGGACTGGATGAAAGAAGGTGAAGATATTAGCCAAATAGCATATATGCATAACTCAAGGACAGTGTGGTGATGGCCAGAAGGAAGAGGGGTGGGGCCTAAGTGGAGCTGTGTAAAGGGGGCAGGGAATGGGGGACATCTATAATAGTGTAAAAAAAAGAAAAAGATGTATGATGTGCCATCTGCCATCAGGGTAATCAAGGTAATCATGATCTAGATGGGATATGTATTTTAAAAAATCAAATAACCTTATTATTGCACTATTGTAAAAATATGTGCAAAGAAACAGCTTGAAACAGAAAAAAAAGGAAAAGTGTCAATGTTTAACTACTAGTATATTTATTTTAAAATTTTTCCTTTATCTCTGTTGTGATTAAAAAACACACACACACACTTTTTGTGAATTCAATGTAAATTTCCTAACAGTAAGTCAGTTAACTGTTAAACTGAAATTATTATTGTGACTGGATATGCATGTTAAAGAGCTGACTTGATACTGTACTTCAAAACCAAAAGTTTAACAGTCTGGGTTTGATACAGGAAAACCATTTGGTTCATCCTTCTTTGAGGCTAACATACTGCAATCTTAATAACAGAGTATGTTAGTAGAGTGCCAAAATACTCTACAAAACATACAAAACAATGGCTGCCACTGGAGTTTTTACAAGGAAACATTTCAAGTCAATTTTGTTATTATCATTACTTGACAACATAGCATCACTTTGCTTTGAGTCTACTTACTACACGCATCATTTAAGGTCAAGATATACTAACAAGCACAATTTAACAATGAACTTACTAAGTGTTTGAAAATGCACACTATTATTCATTATTTCTGGATTTAGAGAATCTAGATTAAGTGGTAAATGCATTTTAGTTTCTCTAATTCCAAGGACTGTTTACATATGCTTGAATCTTCTGATCAGAGTTGTCACCTTTCGACACCTGGATACTTATCTAAGGCTATGGTCTTTGGAATCCTGTCTCAGTCTCAACACATTTTTTTTATATCCACCATATGTAACTGATTAAAGTTACTATAATTCCTATGAGCACAAAGTAATGAAAATAAAGTTGTGTAAAGAACACAGAATATGCCTATGGCTTAACATTTTCCTGGAATATGAGTGTACATCATACAAATTATTCATCATCTGATATCTTACTGTTAATAGAGGCTTATCTCTAAAAAATAGAAAATGTTTCATTGTGCCAGTGGCCTTTCATGACTTTTTAAAAATATTCAGCCTTCTTTTCTTGGCTATCCAAACCCTAAGCCTCATTGAGACAGCTATCAATTAACCACCGTAACAAATAATAATAACTTTGCTTCCTTTTTCAAAATGTAAGACAGGAAACCATAAAAATACTAGAGGAATCAACAGGCAGCAAAATCTCAGACATATGCCAAAGCAATTTCTTCACTGATGCAGCTCCTAGGGCAATGGAAACTAAAGAGAAAATAAACAAATGGGACTACATCAAAATAAAAAGCCTTTGCACAGCAAAAGAAACCATTAACAAAACAACAAGAAAGCCCACTGCATGGGAGAACATATCTGCCAATGTTATCAGTGATAAGGGTTTAATCTCCAACATTTACAGGGAACTCATACAACTCAACCAAAGGAAGATAAACAACCCAATCAAAAAATGGGCAAAGGACTTAAATAGACACTTTTCAAAAGAAGATAGAAGGAAGGCCAAAAGACATATGAAAACATGCTCAAAGTCACTAATCATCTGAGAGATGCAAATCTAACGACAATGCGGTACCATCTCACACCTGTCAGAATGGCTATCATCAACAAATCAACAAACAACAAGTGCTGGTGAGGATGCGGAGAAAAGGGAACCCTCATGCAGTGCTGGTGGGAATGCAGACTGGTGCAGCCACTGTGGAGAACAGTATGGAGTTTCCTCAAAAAACTAAAAATGGAACTCCCATTTGACCCAGGGATCCCACTTCTAGGAATATATCCCAAGAAACTAGGAACACCAATCAGAAAGGATATATGCACCCCTATGTTCATAGCAACACAATTCACCATAGCTAAGATTTGGAAACAGCCTAAGGGCCCACCAGCAGATGAGTGGGTTAAAAAACGGTGGTACATCTACACAATGGAATACTACGCTGTGGGGAAAAAGGAGTTCTTACCATTTGCAACAGCATGGATGAAACTGGAGAGCATTATGCTAAGTGAAATAAGCCAGTCAGGGAAAGATAAATATCACCTGATCTCACTCATTTATGGAATATAATGAACAACATAAACTGATGAACAAAAACAGATCCAGAGACAGAGAAACATTGATCAGACCACAAACCTCAGAGGGAAGGTAGGGGAGGGTGGGGATGAGGGGAAGAGATCAACCAAAGGACATGTATGCATGCATATAGGCCTAACGAATGGACACAGACAACAGGGGGGTGAGGGCATGAGTGGGGGGGGTGGGGGGTTATGGGGGGATAAGGACACATATGTAATACCTTAATCAATAAAGAAATTAAATAACAACAACAGCAAAAACCCTCAAATCCTTTTTCTGAACATATAGGTAGGTAGCAGCCAAGAACCTTCTATATTAAATTTGGGGTTTGCACTTTATATTTTTTTATTGATTTCAGAAGGGAGAGGGAGAGATAAAAACATCAATAATGAGAGAGAATCATTTATTGGCTGCCTCCTGCATGCCCCCCACTGGGGATCCAGCCAATTGAACCATGATCTCCTGGTTCATAGGTTAATGTGCAACCACTGGCCATACTGGCTGGGTTGTGTTTTTTGTTGTTGTTTTTTTTTTTTTTTAATCATCTTTCCCACTGGAAATCCTACATTAGACACTCAAAGTTCCTTTGAGTACACTCCATGCACACTTCTATTGCAACACAATGTTCCTCTAGAGCAGCTGGCAGCCTGTCTCTGCCAGGCCATAGGTTTTTAGTAGGCCACCTCTAAAGGGCCACAATGATTCCCACCTCTGGCGTGCCTAACTTTGTGAATCCTCACCCCAGAGTGTGTTTGACACTTCTAACAAAACAATACAGCAGAAGCAATTGAATGTCACTTCTGATATTAGGTGATACAAAGATGATGGCTACCATCCGGATGATCTTTCTTTCTTGCTTTCTTGGCCTGAGGGAAACTAGCTGCCATGTTCTGAGCTGCCTTACAGAGAGGCCCATGTGGCAAGAAACTGAGGCAATGTAGTGGTCAACAGCCAGCAAGAAACTAGGCCTTACCAATAGCCACATGAGTGAGTTTGGAAAAGGTAAGGGTTTTAGGTGAGACTCTAGCCCCTTTTGGCAGTGTGACTGAAACTGTGAGTCACCTTGTGCTGGATAAACCCAGCTAAGCTGTCCCCAGATTCCTTACTCACAAAAACGATGAAATGATAAATACTTGCTATTTTAAATTGCTAAGTTATAGGATACTTTCTTATTTGGTATTAGATAATTAATATAGGCATGAGTATTTGTAAGTTTAGAGAACATGATTTATTTAACTTTGAATCATAGACACTTATTGTGGCTAAGAAGCTCAATATAGTATGTGTTGTTAAGTGAGTTAATACCATTTACTTTGACTTCAAAGCTCTACAAATATATTTGAAGCATTCAAACTTCAAAAATTCTGAAAAATAGTTGATAACTTTGTTCATTCAGAGTTAATATAT